>NC_056741.1:763013049-763143049 GCF_019279795.1 Protopterus annectens
ATACAAAACGATGGTTGAGCACTTTCATCTACCCAACGTAGATTTCATCTTAATAAAAGAAGTTCATTGTGACATTTTCGTGGATCGTGATTTTTTCTGGGAACAGTCTTTGGTTCTGTTTTTTTAAGTGTCGAGTTCCTTGAACTTTTGTCGTTGGTATATATAGATATAGATATAGATATAGATTTAGACACACACACCTCTTGTAAACTATACAGAAAAAAAACAGTTGTCCTAGAATTCAGTTAATTTAAGAATTTAACACTGCAATATCGCTCTACATTAAGAACTTTTACTATCAAGCCGAAGACAGTACAAGTTGTGTACACTTACCATAAATGTAGATGTTAGAGTGTATTCACATTTGCAGTCATTACATTTGGGTAATCCTGCTGGCAGGTCGCCCTCAGTTGGTCTGAATAACAAAGTGTTGGGTCTTGCGTCGGTTGCTGTCCCTTCTTCCATGATGTCAGGTCGTCAGGGGTATAAAACATGCAGCCGATGCCATTTTCATCAGTTTATCTTACCCCAGATGTCAGGTGCCCCTCAAATGGGGAGAAAAATATTTGTGTGCATTTATGTTAGAACACGAAAAATATACCTCCAAATAAAAGCAAATACAACAAAAAGGCTTTTGAGCATAGTAACAGAAAGAGGAGGTATAAAAAGAGTAAAGTAGGGGACTGGCGGGTGGGTAACCAGGACTGCAACAGTGAATACACTCTAACATCTACATTTATGTTAAATGTACACAACTGCACGAGGGGGCACAGGCTGTAGCATGTGCTTTAACATGGGCAACCTTAACTTTAGGTTAAGCAATGCCAGCTGTCAGTCTGGGGCAATTGCTCCCTTCTGAAGGATTAAACCATGTTTTGAAGGTGTACACAGTTTTGTGTGCTCATTCCAAGTTAGAGAATGGGGGTATTTTGCATTTTTTTTTTTTTGTCTTGAAAAATAAGTTCAAATGGAGTTAAGAAACAACTGTACAAAGGATCAGCCTGACAAACAAGTACATGCATGTAACACAAAGGCTAGAAAGACATAAAAAAGTATGTATAATAAGTGGGAATAACAGCTTTTTATCATGATGGCTATGCTGTCAGTATTATCCTGGATAAAATGAGAGTATTGAATTATATTAAGAAATGCAGAGTGCAAACAGCAATGCTGCAGGAAAAGCATTTGAAAATAAATGAGCATGCAAATTTGACAGAGGATTTCAGAATGACTATTCAACAGAAAATCAGGGGGAAAGGGAAGTAATCATACTAATTTTTCTACTATTAAAACTTCATTTGGCAGTCATATCCACCTTCCAGGCTGGAAGTGAATCTTAATCTATGGCATTTTCCAGATTACATAAAGCATTCATGAAGGGGAGTTTTCCTCCTCAAACTTCCAATAAAGGATCCCTCCCATCCTTGGGATCCTTCAGGGTTTAACTCAGAAATCCTTTGAACCGCCAGACAAATGTGATAAGAAACCCTTTCATATGGCTCTCACCTTGGTGTGGGGGGAATGAATAGGCCAGATGACCTGCAGGGGAATCATCAGGGACAAAAAACAAAGGTCACTAAAAAGGAAAAGTACAAATCATGTAAAATAAGACTTCCTCACTCAAGAAAGAAGTCTACAAAAGAATGTAGAATAAAGGATATGCTCTCAGAGTTGCATTATATACAATGCCTACATTATTTATGAACTGGTCTATTTCAAAACAAAATGTATAGTAGGTTAACTTATAAAATGATAATCAATTTAACACTCCTTACCAACAGACCAAACGTGGACACTGGTGGTAACAAATACAGAACTCTCTACTGACCAACTTGACTAAAAACATAAAAGTTACTAGTAATGGAAAAACCTGGATTACAATTCACTTTTCTCCCCACAAATGATGCTAGAAATGTTGAACAGTTACAGATATGGTGGAAACACTTATTAAAATTATTTTAACAAAGAAAGTAAAAAATCAAGCTCAAGTACCTTGTTTTCCTACATGTTTTGTTTTTGACTGTCAGATTGTTATATACCTTTTTTCTAAGATAATAGTTGAATGAGAAATACAAAATGAATCGTTCTGCCAAAACATCTATGCAAGTATGCAGGTGGGCTCTTGATAAGCTCTGAAACAGAAGGCATCTAACTGGTTTGGAATGTGTGAAACGACTCAATCTAATAAAACAAAATTTCCAAAAACGAAGTACCTGCAGGTTTCACTCTCCATGTCATGCCAACTATACAACTGGTCACTAAAAGAGTACAGTCAAAGGCAGGGAGATTAATTGAGCAGGTTTCATTTATACAGTTTCTTTCTTTTTTTAATTCTTCTAATAATCAGACAGGCAAAACTTAAGTTTGCTTTAAGAGGTACAGTGCATTACAATACTTTAGCTGCTTTAATTGATGTTAAACGGCACCATAACCACCTCTAGCAAATACTGTCAGCTACATATTTCATGCGATATACCTTGTATGCAAACTGAACACATCACACTTTATCAGCAATAATAATGTTGCAGTGTGGACTGTCTGGGATATACTGACAGTTCAGTCACAAGAGTACAGCCCAAGTGGTCAACTCCACAAGCCAAGTAACAAGTATATCCCAACATAACTAATGTTACCATGTCTTACTACATGATATAATCCACATCAGAAGACAAGATAACTGATCAAGTGCCCTGTGCCTGTACTACTCTTTCTCCTTTGAAAAGCACTTATGTTCATATGTCTATGCTAGGATAATGACCATCAGGGCCTTTATAAGCCTAAATGTGCACTCTAACCCAATTGTGTCCCTATGTATCTTGTGTGTTTATTAGAAGGAGGAATGTTAGCTAGAAATTTTCTAGAGGTTCTGTGTATGTGTGTGTGTGGTGGGGCATGTTAAGTTTGGCTGTTGCTGTCTGCTTCTGTCTATCACAGACATGGGCCAATCCTGGGGAATTTCCAATTTCTCTTTCATTGGTTAAGGTTATGCATAAAATAGTATTAGGGATGGACTCTTCTTCACATGGATGGGGAGCCTGTTCCAGAGCATGGGGACCTTCTCAGATGCATTTGTCTTGCTAACATGTCTTATTTATGTCAGATAACTTGATATCTGTAGAGGCTGTCTGTGAGGTTCAAACCCCTTACACCCTACATATCCGTTGAATGAAGGTCCAAAGGCTACAGCATCATGCTAAGTGTTTCACAGTATTAAGCAGATTGCTACAGTTAAAAAAAAATTATGCAACTAAAACTGAATGCTGTAGGGCTCTGTGCAGGCAGGAATAATTAACACTAAGGTTTTCTTTCCATTAAGTGAGAAAAGGTTTGAGATTTTAGTGAAGTTTTGATTTCTACTGTACCCTGTCTAGTCAACTTTTGTACTCATTCAAGAATCTAAAAATCATAATGGTGACTGCTTAAACTCAGCATATGTTGCTAAACTGTGGAACTCAGTCTCGGGATATTTCAGAAATCTCATCTTCTCTAGTTTAAAGACAATGTACTTCTCTAACGAACAGTCCTGCACTTGTAACAATACCATTACTAAGACCCCTTCTTATACTAAATATTATCCCATCTATAGTTTACAGTCCCAATGAAATCATACCTGTCAGTAAATCAGTCTTGCCCTTGCACCCCCATTACTAAGTCCCCACTTCATGCAATCAAATCAACCACCACAAAAAAATA
This sequence comes from Protopterus annectens, assembly GCF_019279795.1. Taxonomy (NCBI): domain Eukaryota; kingdom Metazoa; phylum Chordata; order Ceratodontiformes; family Protopteridae; genus Protopterus; species Protopterus annectens. The sequence goes on from NC_056741.1 coordinate 763,016,743, forward strand.
ATCATTTTTTCTATAGTGCTATCCTGGTTACAGGTCATAAGTAAATTTAATTGTATGGATAAAATATACATAAGCCTCACTTGCTGTCTGTATGCTAAAATTAAATTGAGAGCACATACACTCAAAGAATGCTGAATATTCTTCTGATGTTGAGAGTTTTAATTGGAGGATATAATATGATCTGAACATGTGCCAGAGGTTAAGATGCTGCAAATATAATACAGTATATATAACATGGCAATCACCTGTTAAGTTGTGCAGTTCCTAAGTGTAATATTATACATTTTTACTGTCAAGTCATGCAAATGTTCTGTAATGTGGATATGCATGTTCATTTATACAGTCATACTTTCCTAGTAATCAAAAGCAAATAAATACATACAATTATTAGTGCTTAAAAAGTAAAGGTCAGATGAATATGCAGAACAAAATGCTTTTGGTGGATAAGGTGACTTATTATGTTACCCCCAGTATCCTTGGGTTGGAGGTCTGATGGTTGTTTAGCAGTTCCAGAAAGCATTTACTACCATTTTCTCAGAGTTTAAAGTAGAATTCATTTTAGACATTCAGCTCCCAAGAACTCTAAAATAGGAATCTTGTATATAATAGTTATGCATTTATGACATTAACTAATTCAAATATATAGGATAAACACAGAAAATATGGAGAGAGAAAATAAATACAACATAAAAAGCATATCAAATTAGTAATTTTACTTTATAAGAAATACTACACAGCAAAATAAAAATTAACAAAGCAACTGAATGTCAAAGCACTTTAGGACCACTCCCCATATATGCAGGCAATTATATGAAGAGTACATGTCAATGGACAAGCAAGCTGCATATACATCATCAAGTTTCAAACAGGTCATAACCCACAACTCTGAAAGTGCTACTACTCCTGTAAAATATGCATTAAAAAGTACAGTTATGTAAATTCCTACCATAACAGTAAATGTTCATTTCACTGTTGCAGTATTCCTCATGTGAGGTAAGGTAACTCCTGCCAAGCATAGCCCAGCATCCAGCCAGTGTGCCCAAGCCTTCTCTTACAGGCACTGTACATCACACATATGCTCCCCACGTACAACACAAGGCATAAAGGTGAAGTACAGATGCAAATACTCAGAGCTGAAAAAAGCCATAGGAGGAACAGAATACCATCATGGAGAAAGAAACATGCATCCAGAAGGAAAAATAAGGGAAGAAAGGAAAATGGCCCTAGGACAGGAGGATAACCAGAACACAGGGTAACAGTGAGGATTTGGTGGGGGGAGAAGCGAGCAAATAGCATTCACTGAACAATATGCCAACCCAATACGGAGCGGGTCACACAAATGAGACAACCAAAGGAACATCCCTTTTATAATTTCTCATAGTCTTTTGGGTTTCTAATACCATGACGGGGCAAAAAGACCCCATTCCTAAGTCAAAGTACAATTAAACTTCATGAAATTAGTATTGTTTCAGTCTTTGTCAGCCCATTAATGACTTCTGCAATTCTTATGGAGCTACATATGTACTGGTAACATATCTAAATACAACTGTAAATTCTTTTTTTTTTTTTGGAAGATCCATTGCACCTACTATTGGAACTGTCAGGGTATCTTTCTTCCACACTGGACTCATTTCTGCCTGCAAATGCTGATATTTTGTGACTTAGGAGCTCAGTATGCAAGACACTGTAGCCACTGGGTGTAGCGATATCCAGGCTCAATGCTACTTTTGTCTTCTTCTTTATGGATCACTATATCCGTTTTGTTTTTTTAACTGTTGGTACTGGGTGATACCATGTGATGCAGACTTCATTTTCTATGACACTTTGTGGCTCATGTTTCCAGTGTTTTTCAGCGACTTCAATATTATGTTTGCACAGTCCTCTGAGCAACAGTCTTGCCACATTATGCCTTTCAGTACCCAGTCCTTCTGCCATTAGTAAGACAACCAGCAACAAGGTGTGCCAACTGTTTCCAATTTTGTTTTACAAAACCTACATTTGTCTGTTTCTCCCACATGTTCAATGGACTTCATAAACAAACGTGTATGTAGCCCACTATCTTGGACCACCAATATTAACTTTTCATCTTTTTGTTTGAATTTGCCTCTCCTTAACCATTCCTGTGCTCGATCCTGATCAGCAAGAGGTTGCTCCATGAGTTTTCTATACTTGCAACTATATTTATGCATTTTCCACATTCCTTGCCTTCCCATCTGATCCTTCACCTTATATTCTTTTGATTCTTGGCACATTCAGTTGCTGCCGTATTTGTATACACTTCTGGTTTGATTTCCATTCCCGACTGACAGAGATATGCTTCTGCTAGACTAAGTAGGGAAGTAATCTTAGATTTATTCTCCTCAGGTTTCAAAAATCACTATGTTTGGGTCTTGTGAGGTCAGCAGATATGTATGCAGTCCCACGACTGCAGATCTATACATGTAATCAACTTCAAGGAGGCCCATACCACCTTTGGAACGGGGAACATATAATCTTGGTATACACAGATTTTTATAAATCATTTGATGAGCATGAAGCATCCTTCTTGTTTTTCTATCTAATCTCACACCTTTTGAGGCCAGTCAATCACTCCAAAACTGTAAATTAGGACAGGATGAGCAAATTGGCTTATAGCTTGAATTTTGTTCCTAGATGTCAATGCTGTCTTCAGAATTAATTTAAGTCTTCTACAATATTCCTTACCAAGTTTTATTCACATTTGTTCATGTTTTATTGTCTATCCCTCATCAATTACCAAATATGTATACACTCCCTCTTGTTCAAGTTCTTTTATATCACATTTTTGCCCCAAACAGACTTCTGACATGATTCTATAATAGTTGTAGGAATTTCCTCTCTACCAAAGATCTGAGGAATTCCCCTTCAGATGTAATCAGCTGTGGCTCTCTTTCAATATCAGGTACAGATGTGTGATAAGCCTTCTAAGACGTGTCAGAAGCTAAACCCATGCTGGCCTCCAACAGGGTCATAGCAGAGGAAGCAAGCGCCAAACAGTCCTCTGGGCTTTCACAGGCCTTGAGACACATCTGGGGAACCCTGGACTGCAGCCAGATCAGGCCCAAATTCTGTTCTTAGCAGACAGCTGGCCCTCAAGATGAGAAGACATTGCCACAGCACTCTGACCAACAAATTAAGATGTTGGTTCTCCAGGTATATAGACAAAGAGGAGAGGTGACTATGTAGGGTCTTAGGCACAAATGCCTGGCAGATAAAACAGTGTATGATTGTGGCAGCACCCAAACAAAAAAAAAAAAAAAAGAGAGACACTGGTCTTAACAGCCTTTATCGGAAATCTGCCTCCCACACTGACATCTTCCCTTTCTTAATGACATGAGCATAACAGTTAGCATAAGAAAAGGTAGAGAAATCTCAATGGGGCACTTATCTGAAAATGTGGCTTGGTAACCAGCACAGAACAGCATTAAGACAGAGGTTTGGATAATGGCTTTCAGACTGATAGCAAAGAAGTTCTGAGCATCTGCGTCCATATGTCATCTTTATGCCCTACATCGTGTCTGGGAGCATTAGTGTTACGCACAGCACCTATAAGAGCTGAAAGCTGAATTATACTAGCTAGACATTGGGCTATCCTTGCAGGAGATCCCTTACATGAAGAATACTGCCACAGTGATCTGGAAGGACATCAAAACAAATGGGTATTTCTTAGACATTTATGGTTCTAGAGCAAAATATTTATTGAAACTTCCAAAAAATAAAAGACAGATTACACATATATATGCATTTACGAATCATCAGCAAGTATCTGAGCAGCTTGACTATTTCTTCTGGAACTCCATTTCCACATCATCCTACTTTACTTAAGAAATAAACCATAAAAGCATGAAGGGTCATGCTATTGTTACCTAATGTGTGCAGGTGAGGTTATGGTCCTGGCCATGTTAGTTTTACACAAGGATGAGTTGGTGGTTCTTGCCTGCATGGTACTAAGGACAGCACTCGTAGAAGCTAGCCTATGCACACAACAAAGTGATTAATTCTCTTTATATGAGATATTTTATATAAATGTCTTATTAATTTTCCAGTTTATAGCAAATTCAAGAAAAACAAAATTCACAGTATAAGCAGCAATTCTGAACACTCCATCTATATCACACAGGTTTACTATGTTTCATTATACAGTGCTTTACCCTTTACAAGCTCAAACTCAGTTTACTGCTTTAGTATCCCCTGAAAATGGGTAAAAGGTCCCTAAGAAACAACCTACTTAAACTACACTGCCAAAGGTTCAAATGAGATCAAAGCAACAAACAGGGCTATGCAGCAGTAATCTTACACATCTGCGATTTGCTCCTCCCCTTGCAACTACATACCCTGCCTCTCATTAGTTTAACTGCAAAAGGTCAAAGTGGTACAAAAGCACTTCCCAAGATGGAGCATCACTGTTGGCAAATGCTTCCCCAATCTGTAACAGTATCTTAGATCAACATGAAGCTAAAGCAGTTCATCAGACATGACAAATATCAGACAAGAGGTCTTTTGTCAATATTATGCTGCCATAGTTCAGAAAATACAACAATGCATACTGCCACTGGTAAGGAGCACCAATGTCAGAAAATGAGCTGCTCTCTTCTAATGTGACAATCATCATAATACCATAGTGCCACAAGTTACTATATAGTAATAAAAAGTACTACTGTATACAAGAATGATTCTACAGCACTGAGTTATGAGGGAATGAACAGCTGACAAAAGGATACCCACTTTAATTTACTGATGATCAGCATGGTACCAATCACACTACTTGCTACTTTTAGGGAACACACATGGAACATACAGCACTACAGTGGAAAGGGGAGGAGCAAATCAAAAACGTGTAAGATTACTATGTGGTACCACATCAAGGAAACACCGCTATCAGAAGCTCAGCCCCTCATCAATGGGACCATCACAGTTCAGAATGAAGTCAGCATATCATATTCTACTCCTAGGAAGCAACTAGGACGCAACATCTGAAGCGCACATTCTTCCATTAAACTGCTGTAGTTCACCACCGTGGCATCACATCAGGAAAATGTAAAGCTATCAATAGTTTTGGCCTTCACCAATAGCACTATTCCAGCTCAATATTATACCAGTCTGCCATATGCCAGCTTACATACACATTTTATGCCAAGTCACTGGAGACACTGTTTAAAATGACTACAAAATACTACAAACTGCCGACATGCAGAATCAGTTTGTACTTATAGCAGTGTCACAAATCAGGCAACAGAAGAGGTGACGATCATCAAGGGACTAAACATTAACAGGGAGCGGCACTATTTACCATCACATTTTTTGGTACGTAATGTTGTAAAAAAACAGAGCCACTGTGGATGTGCTATAACCTGCAAAAGATCTTCATTTAAACTTAACTCTTTAGAAATAATTACATGACATATGGCCTCCTGTAGCTAGCTGATTAATAATTAAAGTTACATACTATCATATTGTGCAATACTTAGATGCAGAACTGAAGATGTATAGTCAAACATCTCAAGTATACTCATGCTATCACACATGGTTGGACTACAATACATACAGCTGTATATCTTAGCTGCATCACTGGCTATACTTCTAAATGCAAAGGACTTCTTTTGAAACTCAGACTGAGGGACACTGAACACAGCTTCAGCAGAAAGAAAATGTCATAGCCCTTACATGCCAATTTAGTTGCACTCCTCCATGGAGTCGTTCATTATGGCTGGCTAACTAATACAACACATATACGTTAGTAATGTCCAAAAACATTTATGCTTACATACCAGTACTGAAGGGTAATCATACAGTCTAAACTGTGGTACATATTGGCTATACTGTGAACATAATGCAAGGTGTGCTGCATGCCACCAGTTCAGACAGCAATCCAGCCATACACCTGATCCACGGTGACATTATAAAGACAATGAAGCATGGCACTGGCATATCTTCTTAACGTGTTTTGTACAGTGCCAGTACAGTTTCATTTGTTATGGATACAATAACTAAAGACTGCAGCGCTGCTGTGGCAATAGATATAATGAGCCATTTATCAAACAGTACCCGCACCAAAAGAAAAGCATTGAGATGTAAAGACGGGACTTTGCATCACCTGAAGCATAGTTAGGAAATTTAAATACTAATGCTGTACAGAAGAAAATATGGACAAGTGCAAGGATAAGTTGCCAGAATAAGTAAAAGTGATGGCAAAATGCCTAAATTTCTTACTAGCCATTACCCTCATCCAGAAATTATAGCTGCTGAGGCTTATGCAGACACAACATCTAAGGAAGCCTGTAAATTTTAGCTGTAGAACTTCACAAATTGTAAAGCCTTCAAGCACAGCCCAAAAAGGGTTTGACAGAAAGAACACCTTGTTGCAGACTCGGTAAAGAATGATATCACAGCATTAGGTGATGTGCTTCCATTAAAATCTGAACTTTTTACTGTCAAGCACAAACAGTAGCACTACCAATACACACATGGATTCTGCTGTGAATAACAACATGAATGCCTTGTGTGCATTACCAAACTTAACAGTACAATGCACTTAACAGTTCTCCATTTATATTTGTGAACAAAAATATATTATATAAGCTGCTGTTGGGGTTGCACAGAAGTTTAAGACAGCGGCACTACATCATGCTATAGTACCCATCAAAACTGAAGTCTTCTACAACATGTTTTAGCAGGAGGTCCATGTACTATGAAACCATAATCAGTCAACACTGCACCCTGGTAGAGTTATTATTGGACTTTGGGGAGGGTGCTGTAAATAGCATTAGACAATTAGCCCAAAGGATATTGTTTTTATCTTTCCCAAAATAATATGAAGACAGATATAGATTTCACACACAGTTAACATACTTGGAATGACTACTTTTCAAGATGGCTACATACTGAATTCTGCCAGCTCAAGTAAAATTCAATTACCAGCTATTAAGTACATAGTCAGGATGCCAACAAAAATGAAATTTAGACAACCTGAAAGAAAATCAACTAGAAAAGGTGGAGAAGACAATAAATGGGAAGAATCCCACAAGCTGATCAGCAAAAAGCAGTTCTAGCTTCAACTTTATTACAAGAGATGTCTTCCAGTAATTTAGAGGAAAAAATAATTCAAATGTGCCCAGAGCCAATTAAAATAAATGTACAGTGAATAAGTAAATCAACTTGAATGACAAAAGGTTGGAAAAAATGGAAGAAACTTTAAACACCTTTTAGATGACCTTATAAAACTGCAAAAATCAGAGGTCTAAATGAAAAGTCGAGCTGAATACAAGATGGCTCAATAACGTACAGTTGTGTACACTTACCATAAATGTAGATGTTAGAGTGTATTCACTGTTGCAGTCATTACATTCGGGTTATCTGCTTTCAGGTAGCCTCAACCAACCTGATTATCAAAGTCTTGCGTCGGTTGCCGTCTCTTCTTCCATGACGTCAGGTAGTCAGGGGTATAAAGCATGCAGCCGACACCATTACCTCTTTCTTGCCCCAGATGTCAGGTGCCCCAATAATGGGAAGCAATTATATACAAGGTTGCACCTCCAATTATAAGCAAATACACCAGAAAGCTTAAATAGAGTAAACAAGAAGAGAAGTATAGCAAATAGAAGTCAGGGGGCTGGTGGGATGGTAACCAGGACTGCAGCAGTGAATACACTCTAACGTCTACATTTATGTTAAGTGTACACAGCTGTACTATGTTCTTCACGTTTGACTGTTGCAGTCATTACATTTGAGTAGATTCCCAAAGCTAAGGAAGGGAGGAGGGAATTAGACAGTATTAGGACTAGCTATTAGGCCCTGCAAGACTGCAGTGGCAAAACCAGCTCTGGATTTAGAGAAAATAGGCAAGTGGTAATTGCTTGGTGAAGGTATGAACAGAACTCCAGGTAGCAGCTTCTAAGGATGTCCCTGGTAGGAACACCTCTGAGAAAGGCTGTTGAAGTAGATGCAGCCCTGGTGGAATGTGATCTTATCCCCCTGTGTGGTAGGTTTTCCATGGTGCTTATAGCAGAAATTAATGCAATGGCCTATCCACTTAGAAATGGTTTGCTTTGAAATGGCATTCCCCTCTGCCCCTGCAGCAAAGGCAACTAGCAGCTGTTCAGTTTTTCTGAGAGGCTTAGTCCTGTCCAAGTAAAATCGAAGCTGTCTGCACGTCCAAAGAGTGCAGTATTCTTTCTCCTTTGTTCTGTGGATTAGAAAATAAGGTTGGCAAATGAATGGACTGCTGAAGGGCCACACTGGATACCACCTTGGGCATAAAGGAAGGATTGGTCCGGAGGGACACCCTGTCAGCATGGAAGATGATGAAGGGCTCCACTGCCATGAGGGCCTGTAATACAGACACTCTTCTTGCTGAAGTGATGGCTAGAAGGAAGGCTGTTTTCCAAGAAAGGAATTTCAACTCTGCAGCTGGCTCAAAGGGCGGTAGAGTGAGCTTTTCCAATACAAAGTTAAGGTCCAAGGCTGGAGTAGGGGCTCTCCTGGGTGGTCTTAAATTTTTGGCCCCTCTGAGGAATTGCTTCAGCAGTGGGTGAGTGAAGAGGGGTGGCTCTATATTAAAATGTGCAGAAATGGCAGAGGCATGAATTTTAATGGAAGAGAAGGAAAGGCCCTTGTGAAGCATCTCTGTTAAGTATTGAAGAATATGCGGTAAACTGGGCACTGTTGTGCCCATCCCCCGAGTTTGGCTCCAGAACAGAATATTTTCTACTTTTCAGCATAGGACTTTCTAGTACTAGGCCTCCTTGGCTCCAGAATGACATCCAGCATCTGCTTACTGAGGGATGGTAATGGAGAGCTCAGGCAATTAGCCAGGCTGCAAGGTTCGGGATTTGAAGCCGAGGTGCAGAATCTGGCCATCCTGCTGGGACAGCAGGGAAAGGGTCTGAGGCAGGTGCCATGGTTCCAAGCAGTGACACACTGCGTAAGAGGGGGTGTGTACCAGTGTTGGTGTGGCCAGTCTGGTGCAATGAGTATTGTCCTTGGTTTGTCCCGTTTGATCTTTAGTAGAACTTTGGAGAGGAGAGGCAGAGGGGGAAAGGCATAAACTGAGAAGTTTTCCCAGGTGAAGGACAGGGCATCCACTTTCCAAGCTTGTCTGTGGGGAGTACTTATGCAGAATGTATCCAATTGGTAGTTCTGACGGAAAGCAAACAGGTCTATCTCTGGGCTCCCCCCATTTGTTTCTCAACATGTTGAATACCTTTGGTTCCAGTTTCCACTCCTGTGGGTCCAGGAGATTTCTGCTTAGGTAGTCTGCTAGTGTTTAGCTTGCCTAGCAGGAACTTGAGCCTGTAGGTGCACTTGGTAGCTCAAGGCTGTGTTCCACAGAGCCATGGCTAGTCTGCAGAGGAGGTAAGAGTGGGTTCCCCCCTACTTGTTTATGTACCACATAACAGTGGTTTTGTCTGTTTTTACCAGTAATTGTTCTGGAAGGATGTGGCCCTTGAAGCCTGTCAGAGCATTCTGTACAGCTAGTATTTCTTTTTGATTAACATGCAGGTGCATCTGACTCAAGTTCCATTTGCCCTGAATGCACTGCCCTGCCAAGTGAGCCCCCTATGCATAGTCTGATAGGGTTTGGACAGCAGGAGGTAGAGTGAATGGCAGTCCCTTGTTGAGGTAGCAGGCCTCTTCCCACCAAAGGAATTCTGTCTTTATACAAGGGATGATAGGAATCACAGACTCCAGATCCTGAGAATGTTGACACCATAGGCTTTTTAGATACCATTTTAGTTTCCTCATATGCAGTCTTGCATATGGAATTAGTAGGATGAAAGAGGCCATGAACCCAAGAGCTTGCAGTATTTTCCTTGCAGTTAACTGGGTCTTTGTGGACAGTAATTTGAAGTAGGCTATCAGATAAACTTGTTTCTCTGGTGTGAGGTAGGCCATCTGGGAAGTTGTGTTCAAGCTTGCTCCCAGGAATACAATTTGTTGTCAGGCTACTAGGTGAGATTTCTTATCGTTGATGGTGTACCCCAGTGGGGTTTATAAGTTTTCTTTACAAATGCCAGATGATTTAATATGTCCTAGCTTTCTGCCTGAATTAGACAATTGTCCAGGTATGGGTATATTTGAATATTTCTTTGCCTGCAAAATGCAATGACTGGAGCTAGGCATTTTGTGAATACCCTGGGTGCAGTAGACAAGCCAAAGGGCAGTGCAGAGAACCGATAGTGCATGTAGCCTGCTCTGAAGCGTAGGTATTTTCTGCAAGAATCCCTTATTGGGATGTGCAGGTAAGCATCTTAAATCCAATGTTGCCAATTTTTGCCCAGCATGGGAAGCAGCTGGTGAAGAGTTAGCATTTTGAATTTTGGAATTACCAAAAAGGTGTTTAGGATAGACAGGTCCAGGATAGGACGCCAGGAGTCATCTTTTCTGGGTACCAAGAAAAGTCTGGAGTAAAAACCTTGTCCCCATTCTTCCACTGGGACAGGTTGAATAGCCCCGATACTTAGAGTAAAACTACTGTTGAGCCTCTGCCCACTGATTTGGGGATAGGTCTGGCCAACCTTTTGGGGTTGGTAAGGTGTGGAAGTGGAATCTGTATCCTTGGGAAACTATATTTAAAAGTCCATTTGTCTTGGGTAATGAGTTCCCAGTTTTTTGCATGAAGGGCATGCTTTCCCCTTAAAGGTGTGGTCGGTTGAGCAGGGCTTGGAAGATTTAAGGTTAAGTCATTGTGACAGTTTACCATGGGGGGAGTCTTACTACTTCCAGCTTTGGAAGTGGGAGCCCTCCACTGCTTAGGCCTGTGAGTACCTTGAGACTGTGGCCTAGGTGGTCTGCTGTTCCTGGATTTGGACTGAAGGCCTGGAAGAGACAGGAAAGGACCAATTCTTAGAAGGCCAATGCCTACTAAATCTGGGAGGCTGTACTTGCAGAAAATCTTTAACAGTTTGCATAGATTTATCTTTTTCCTTCATCTTTTTAAGAACAACTTCTGCTTTGTTGCCAAACAGGCGGTGGTCTTGGCTTAAGGGAGCATCCAGTAATTTGGCTTTAACATGATCTGTCAGAGTTTGGTCCTTAAGCCAAGCATGCCTTCTAATAACAGACCTAGTAACAGCAGCCCTACAAGATGCTTCTAAGGAGTCAAAACCACACTGCAAAGTATGTTTACCAACTTGTTCCGCAGAAAGCATTAAATCCTGTAAATCTTTATTTTCAGTTCAGTCAGGAATCAGCGTCAAGGAATTAGCTTCAATTTCTGTTTAAGTAATCTGCTTGATATGCTGCAGGTACTTTAACAAAAGACACTGGGAATTTAAGGCTCTAATGGCCAAAGTAACAGAAGTGTATACCTTCTTACCCAATCTGTCCAGGGCCCTGGAATCTCTATCAGAAGGGGTAGGATTTTTGGCAGGAGTAGCCTTAATGCCTTTGGGTCCCTGGGTCCGCAGTAGGACTCAGAGGAACTTGTGAAAATCGGGTACTCTAACACCTGCCAGGTTTCCTGGGAGCTGGAGGTAAGGTGTCTGCAGCCAGGCTAGATTCCAAGACGGCATCATCTACAATGTCCAGTACAGGAGGAAAAGCTAAAGGCCTTTGTTGAGGCAAGAGTAAAAATTCCCTAAGCCTCTTTTTGGAGTCAGAGTAATTCTGGTTTTCCCAGCGGAAATGCTCCCTAAGAGTGTGCAAAGTTTCACCAAAAGAGAAATCTTCTAGAGGAGAAGCAGAGGGGAATGGAGTCTCTGCAGCAGAATCCGCATAGGTAAATAAGGGCAAATCCTGGTCATCAGAAAAAACAGAAATTTCAGAATCCTGATCAGAAGAATCCGAAGGAAAATCAGTTCTAGGTCTCTTAGAGGGAGAAAAGTGGCTTCCTCTAATTAGAGTAATAAGGTCTTCAGCCATTCTTATTTGTTTTTTAGGCATATGGGCCTGACCGTGCTGTTTGGACATCTGTTTTCTAGGCGTGGATCGGGTCTTAGGCCTTGAAGAAGATGGCGGTTTGATATGCAAGTCAGTAGGCCTGAATACACCCTCAGAAGCCGGTGCCTGCACAGAGGCTTCGGAGTCATCCAAGGTAGAGACAGCCACATGTTCCATAGTCGAAGAAGCATCTCGTGGCATACCAGACTCCGAATGGGACTCAGTAGAGGCCTGCGAATCTGAAGTAGTGGGTATCAAGGGCTGCGAAAGCACCTCACTGAGTACCGCTTAACGGAAGCATCGGCAGCTTTGGACCTATGCGGTCTTGTCTTTATCTTTACGTTTTTTCGGAATGTTGGTAGTTGGATGGCTTATCAAAGCCATTTCTGTATAAAGGAACAGAGTACCAAAATAGTTGGATGCGATAATTAACAGACGATGAATAGTACGAGGATTGAATAAGGCACAAAACTGACAGCAAGGAACATCGTGGTCTGGGCCTATGCAAGGAATGTAGTACGAATGAAAAATCTTTGAGGCATTTGCTTTCCACAATAAATACAATTGTTAACTTTAACTGACATCCGTTTAGACCAAGAAAAAGGATCCCCAATGGGGTAACTTCACTTTTTTGAAGACTTCAGTTCTGAAACTCGAAAACGAAAATTTCAGGAGTCAGCCGACGAGCACTTGGGAACTGCTTCTGCTTTGGGCACCGCACGGCAAGAAAGACTGATGTAATGGCATCTGCTGCATGCTTTATACTCCTGACTACCTGATGTCATGGAAGAAGAGACAGCAACCGATGCAGGACCCAAGACTTTGATAATCAGGCCGGCTAAGGGCTACCTGCAAGCAGATAACTCAAATGTAACGACTGCAGTAGTGAAACAAAGAACATCAGCTGTTCCAAAAAAATGGTAGAGATACAGGACAAAGCATACAGAGAAAGGCTGTGAATTTCTGCAGCACCAGAAAAACTGGAAGGAACAGTCTGTATTAATTTTATGAAAGCAGAAATAAGCAACTGAACTGGTGTTCCACAGCAAGATTTGTAAACTGAATGAGCACATTGTGTGTACACTCCAAACCTGTCCATGAAAAAGCATCCAAGACCAGTATTAGTAGTAGCTGTTGACAGAGTTGAACAGGAATAGTAATAACAAATTAGTGAATAAATGTGAAATTATAAAGCATCAACCAAACTTGTAAAATATGGTTTTGCAGGAAAACATGACTGACAAAGAATGCACTTCTGTTGACTTTGTTACACTTGTAGTTGGTATGTAATGCTTAGACCCTCCCTCACTATATGTCATAGTTTATAAGGACACTAAAAGGAAAAAAGTTACCAAGTAAAAAAAGTTATGTACTTACCATAACGTTCCATGTTTGTAGTCCATCTCACCTACATTCTTGCTGGATGGGTTCGGAGCAGATTCTCTGCTCCGACTAGGCTGATACTAAAGTTAGAGAGCTTTTACTGGCTCGAGGCTAACCCCTATCCCATGGTGCCTCACAGCAATTCCCCAGATCTTGTTTGCAAGAAAGTAATAGGTACGTAATAGTCCGCAAACTATTAATAACTATGAACATACAGACAGAACACTTGTGTATACTATATCCATGCCAGGTGGACGGACAACTACAACCAGGTCAGACAGCATAATGTGTAGTCCACCAGTTCCTCCAGGAAACAGAAGGGGAAGGAGGGTGGGATGCAAGAATGTAGGCGAGATGGACTACAAACATGCAACGTTATGGTAAGTACATAACTTCTTGATGTTATGTAGTCCTACCTCGCCACAATTCTTGCTGGATGGGACAGCGTCCCTAGCACCTTTATCCCGGGTGGCTCAAGCGAAGAGACTCCAGCACAGTGGGCCCAAAGGATGACCTGTCCAGGAGGCCAAATCCAATTTGTAATGAGTGACAAAGGTATGAGGTCTTGCCCAAGTAGCTGCTGCACAAATGGTATCAATTGGGATTCTAGATCTAAAGGCATATGAAGTTGATATACTGCTCTAGTTGAATGGCCTTTTACTTTGGCTGGTAATTGTTTGCCAGCAGCTTTGTAAGCAAATGAAATGCAGTCTCAAAGCCATTTAGACAAGGTGACCTTAGAAACAGACAAGCCTTTACTTTTGTCTGAAAAAGAAACAAATTGATTTGATTTTCTAAATTCTTTAGTCCTGTGCAGGTAAAACCGGAGAATTCTGTGGACGTCCAATTGGTGTAGTCTGTATTTTGATTTATTAGTATGATTTGAGAAGAAAACTAGTAGTTCGATAGTTATGTTGAGATTATGCTCTGAACATACCTTAGGAAGAAAGGAAGGATTAGTTCTAAGTGAGACTCTATCCTTGTGGAAAACAATGTAAGGAGGTTGAATGGTGAGGGCTTGCAGTTCTGAAACTCTCCTGGCAGAAGTTATAGCCACTAAGAACAATGTTTTCCAAGAAAATAATTTCAGATCCGATGAAGTGGGTTCAAAGGGGAAGAAATTAAAAATGTAAGAACTAGGTTTAGGTCCCAGGGCTCCGGTGGTTGTCTGATTGGAGGTCTGAGAAGGACACCTCCTTTCAAAAAGGTTTTGCATAAAGCGTGGGACATGATTGAATTTTCCATGTAGCCAAATTGATAGAGATGGCAGCTAACTGAACTCTAACAGTAGCAGCTGCAGCTCCTTTATGAAAAATGGATGCCAGGAAGAACAGGATAGACTATAGCAGTTGAGTAGGGATCTATGCCTTGGTTTGCTGCCAAAATGGAGAACCTTTTCCATTTGCTGGAATACAGTTTCCTTGTGGAAGGTTTGTGTGAAGAAATCAGAATTTTTTGACTGCAGGGGAAAGGGAAACGCACCTGGCTATTCGTGGAACTTGAGCAGCCATGCTGTCAATTTCAGGGTTTGGATACTAGACTGGAACTGCCCTGATTGATGAATCAGGTGGTCTGGAGATGGTTCCAGAATCCATGGTCCCTCCAAGAGATAGGGCCAAAGGAAGGGGAACCAGACTTGGCAAGGCCAGTAAGGAGCAATGAGGATCAGGTTATTCAACAGTTTTGCTTTCTAAATCACTTTTGGAATGAGAGGAAAGCGTGGAAAAGCATAAAGGAGTCCTGGAGGCCAATTGTGGACCAGAGAATCCCTGGGTGACATCCCCGGATGGGTAATTAGGGCAAAGTAGCTGCTGCATTTGGTGTTCATGTACATGGCGAATAGGTCACAGCAAGGCTGGCCCTATTTGTGAAAAATGTCTTTCGCAACTTCTGAATTCAGGGACCACTCGCAGGGCATCAGAATTGCTTGACTGAGTTTGTCTGCTATCACACTGGACTTCCCCGGGATGTGCATTGCTACCAGAAAGTGTTGAGTGTCCATCGCCCATTTCCATACTCTTAAAGCCTCTCAACAAAGTGCGTAAGATTTGGTTCCCCCTTGCTTATGTACCACACTACAGACATGTTTTCTGATTGAATTGCAACTGTCCCAGTGGGAAGAGAACTGTGAAGTGCTTGCAACGCGTACAGCACTGCTCTCATCTCCAGAACATTTATGTGCAAGTGGTTCTCGTGATTCTGCCAAGTACCTTGGACAGTTATTCCCAGATAATGCCCCACCCTATCTGGGAGGTGTCCATGGTCAAAACTGCATTTTCTTGAGGGGGGGCAAGTGGGCAACCTAGATGAAGTTGATCCCTATGTAGCCACCATGTTAGATCCTTCTTGCAAGAGTCTGTGATGAGTACTGGGTGAGATCCTGCAGTGACCGTTGGGCAAATAGTAGCCACTGAAGTACCCTCATGTGCAGACGGCCTAGTGGAACTAAGAGAATGGTGGAAGCCATACTCCCTAGGACCTGAAGGACTACCCTGGCCTGTACTTTGTCTCTCTTCAGTAAGAATCTGACTTGTTCGTGTAATGATTCTATCCTTTCTGGTGTCAGTTTTGCTGTCATGGTGGTTGAGTCTATTTCTGTGCCTAAGAATACAATGTGCTACGATGGAGATAAGGCTGATTTTTTTTAAGTTTATTGTAATGCCTAATCTGGCGCACAAGGTTAGTCTCTCGTCCCTGGTTCTGATTAGTTGGTGCTTGGTGGTAGCAGTGAGGAGCCAGTGCTCTAGGTACAGAAACACCTGGAATCCTTGACATCTCAGGTGAGTCGTTACCACTACCATGCATTTGGTGAACACTCTAGGGGCTGTCCCATCCGAAAGTGTAAGTGTCTTCTGGAGCACCTGTCTATTTTGATGTGGTAGTATGCATCCTGAAAATCAATTGAGCACATCCAATTGTCTTTCCCCATAAAGGGAAATATCGACTGCAAAGTGATCATTCGGAAATTCAATTTCTTTACAGACTTGAGTTTGCTGAGATCTAGAATTTATCTCCAGTCCACTGTCTTTTTTGGAACTAAAGAATCATGAGCAAGTTCCGGGTCATATTTACTCAGTGGGGACTTCTTGGATGACTTCTTTCCAGCAACAAGATGACCTCTGATGTTGCATGGTCTAATTGAATGGGTGGCACGTCTGGTAGAGACCGGTTTACCAGAGGATCGGAAACAAAGGGAATCAGGAAACCTCTGGATATTATGGTTTGTACCAAACTATCTTGGGAAATTTTTAGCCAGGCGCTTGGGTACAGTGAAAGATGACCCCCGACTGCCTCCAGAGACTGTCAGTCAGGCAACCCCTCAGGGGCGATGGAAGGGATGATCAGAGAAAGTTTATCTCTCTCCCTGATGTTGCGGACCTCCTCTGCCGCGAAGGCGGCTTCTTCCATTATATCCTCCCACTCTGCCTCTAGGGGAGGGGTGACCTTGTGCCTGAGGGTAACCTTTTCAGGATTTACAGAACCACATTTTCCCTCCTGTTTGACCCTTGGGATAGGGTCTAGAAGGAAACAAGAAACGGACTCCGACGGCAGATAAGGTTTTCCCTTCCTGCTCGCACCTGGTCAAAGTCTCTCATCTGCGGTCCAAAAAGAGTTGAACCATCAAAGGGTATGTTGGTAAAGGCAAAAAAATGAAAAAATAAACTGAATAAAAAACAAAAAATGAAAACGGACTGTTACAGCTAGACACGGACTGTTTATTTAATGTAAGCGCTTTCGGCAGGGTTATTACACAACCTTCTTCAGACAAACACTGAACATTACACAGCTTCCAGTTTTTATAAACTGGAAGACATGTAACAATCAATTAACACTAGTAATTATCCAATAAAACCAAGTTTTTGGGTTTAAAGGTAAACACCCATATACAACTATAAAAAGAAATTATAACCCCAAAAAGTACTAAACCAAGACTACTCAGCAAACCTCAGTATGTTAGTTACCTATATAAATGCATGTATACAAAATTAAAATGTCAAACCAGGTGAAACCTTACACATTTACTTAAAACAAAACTATATACACGCATCGGTGCACATGACAAATACTGGCCAAAATAAATGGCTATTTGGCCGTAAGCATGTACATATTAGTTATCACAAACAAATGCAAGCATTAAAAAATTCTATATGCAAAACCTATTAGATAACATTAGTAACCATGTGTAAAATCAAAATATTTATACATACATAATTTAGTTTAGAATTACAGATTAAATATATAAGTATATTGTAGGGTAGTCATATTAACCATTATATTTAACTTTAAATACCTTCCTTTAAACACTCTAAAAACCTTTGTTAAAAAAACTTCATATTATCATCATCTAAAAATATGATAAGAGGCCATGGGACTATGTACAAAATGTATCTACACAATGCTTTTAATTTTAAAATACATTTGATAGAGACATATTCATTTAAACCTGGAGGCAGATATGCAGATGTTCTGATTTGCCAGAACACCTCCTGTTCTTCTAAATAACTGCCACGGGCCTCCCCTTATATCATTCTTAACTTGATAAACTACAAATAAAAATGAGTGATCCAAGTGTTCAACGATGTGTCTAGCGAGAGCATTAGTTAAGTCCCTTCTCCCTATTGCATACAGATGCTCATAAATTCTTTTTCTTAGTATCCTTTCGGTTTTCCCTATGTAAAAGGAGGGACATTTCTCACACAATGCAACATACACAACCCTTTTTGTTTCGCAATTATATTTACCATTCATATGATATGTTTTCCTATTAATATTTATTTTGTCACCAGGTAAAATGTGTTTGCATTGAGGGCACATACCACATTTACCCATACCTACAACTTTGTTCTTAGATTTACACATCTCTACTAGATTCTTGAGATTTGCACCTCTTCTATAGGTAAATTTCGGTTGGGAGCCAATAATTTTACACAAAGCATGATCTTCCAGGATAACACTCCAATTCTTAACAATAATTTCTTTAATAACATCATGATCAACGCAGTATGTAAAAAGAAAATTTATACCGGGAGGCTCATTTAGAATCATATCAGTATTATTTGTATACGATTCACTAGAAAAAACAGCAAACAGGCCAGGAACAACCGCCCAGGAGAAGTAAAGCCAACCACTTGATGGGAACAGCAAAAGGCAGAAATAGTGATCACCTCCAACAACGAACTCCACAAACAAATGAACCTTTTATTAACGCCACAAAATGATTACACGTTTTCGTCGGCAATGCAACTTCATCAGATGAAGACAGTCAATGTACCCCTGTGTTTTATACACAGCTTAATTGATTAATAGATGAAGTAATTGAATAATTGAACACAGTATTTTTAAAGAAACCACTAAAATACCAAATAAATATTGGAATGAATTTAAAACAGTAGTCACAGGACTTGATATATTGTACCAAAAAACTACCCACACTTACAGATAAAGTTTCATTAAAGCAATTGAATACATTAAATGTTACATAAAAGAACCAAACAACTATAATTTAAACAAATGTTACAACCTCTTACTATAATCAATTTTGAAATAATTCAGTTTGAGGAATATATATATATTTTTATAAATAAATCCAATAAATATTCACATTTTATACCCATACTTAAAATCAATAAATGTTAAAAAATGTTTTTGTATATATAAAAAATACTTTTGTATATATAAAAAATATACGTTGATCAAATGGAATAAACCTGTTTAGTACCTACAATTGATCTGCCCTTAATTTTAAATAGGGCATGATAGAAATGGACTCATTCAAGCCCGGGGGTTTGTTGGCCTCCAACAAAATCTGCCAATACGTTTTCCTGTGGGATAATCGTGCTGCCCAATGGCCTCCCCTAATGCATTTGGGTACTGCTTCCAAAACAAAGAACCTAAAAGCTGCAGACTCACATACATGTCTGTAAAGTGCATTTGTGGTGCATTGCTTCTGAATTTCATAAAGGTGCTCATAAATACGTCTTTTTAGCTGCCTTTCTGTCTTGCCAACATAAAATGCTTGGCAACACGTACAGATAGCCAAATAAACTATACCAGTGGAGTTACAATTATAGAAGTGGTAAGAACAAATCTTCCTGTTCCTGCTCTCCAAATAAATATGTTCCTGATTGATGACATATTTGCACTGGGAACACCGACCACAGCGGAACGTACCTTTCCTGTGATGGTCAGTAATGCTTTGGTTGGTATTGTGTTCCAAGATCCTCTTGATATTAAAACCCCTTCTGTATACAAACTTACAGGACAGATCTTTTAAATTATTCAAATCAGTAAAGTCCATAAATGATTTCAATTCCTTTTGAATAATATATCTAATGTGTCCCACATCAGGACTGTGTTATGTAACAAAAACCTGACTGGAACCAAATGCAATGAGGGGCCGGTAAGTAGATTCTGCGTTAATCGCCGTTTCTTTTTTCCCCAATATAGGGCTAAATCTGGAACCCCTGGCTGACTCTACCTCTTCCCGTACTGAATTGATCAATGTGATGGGGTATCCCCTGGCTACAAAAAGGGAGCTCAACCTGTCCCCCTCCTGCAGAAAACTGAGTTCATCTGATGTCATACGGGAAACCCTAACAAACCGACCCTTAAGTATAGACCTCTTTTGAAAATTGGGATGCGAACTGTTGTAATGTAGGTAACTGTTAGAAAAAGTTGGTTTCCTATATACACATGAACTGAAACAGTCAGATTTCTTGGACAAGGTGACATCTAAATAATTTACTTGGTCTGATGATATGTTATATGTAAACTGCAAAAATGTTGTTGTAGAATGTAAATAAGTAACAAATTCATCAATACTGTGCCTCAGACCTGTCCAGAAAATACATATGTCATCCAAGAATCTGGTGTAGTGTGTCCAGTATTTAGAAAATTCACAATTAAGGACAAATTTTTTCTCCCAAACTGACAAGATTATGTCAGCATAGGTGGGAGCACAATTTGCTCCCATAGAAACACCTGATATCTGCTGGAAATATTCTCCACAAAAGTAAATATAATTGCTGTTCAAAACCAGTCCCAGCAGTTCAAAGATCAAATGGACATCGTTGTTAGTGACCCGCTTACATTCCCAGAGAGCCTCCTCCATCCAGGTCAGACCTGTCGTATGTGGGATTACGGAGAACAGATCTACCACATCGATGGTGACAAAGAATAGGTCTGGCCTGTATAAGTCGTTGGTTGTGCCCCGTAAGAATTCCCAAGAATCCTTGAGTAGCTGTTCCTGCCTCCCCCATAGCTGCTTTAGTTTCCAATCCAAAAATTTGGAAAGATTATGGGTTTTGGAACCCTTGGCAGCTACAATGGGTCTAAGGGGGGGGGGGGGGTCCTGCACATTTTTATGGATTTTAGGCACACCAAAAACTGTAGGTATTTTGGGATGGGGGTTGTCCAAATAGGAATAGAGGTCAAATTCAATAATTTCCAGGTCCAGGAGGTCTTTAATAGCCAGGTCATTTTTTTTGTATGAGATGTGAACCTCGTTTAATGAAGCAGTAATGTATTTATTAGTATCCTGTAATAAATTATACATTTTAGCTTCCTGCACATATATACGTATACGATTCCTCCTCCCTTTGCATTGTTCCCCCACAAAGAAGAGGCTTAAGTATCCAGATTCCCTTTTGGTCAAAACCTCATTCATTATTTCATTAATGTATCTGGATATCCTCTATTAAAAAACATTGTTTTTATGTTTTCACATTTGCCAATAAAATCGTGTTGTTCAGAAATCATCCTGGCTGCTCTAACAAACTGCCCCTTCACTACTCCTCTTTTTTGATGATAGGGGTGACTGCTAGTAAACTGGAGATAACTGTTCGAATGTGTGGGTTTCCTATAAATCATGGATTTGAATTTATCTTTATCTTTACAAATCTTAACATCAAGGAAATTAATTTCATCTACTCCTATAGTATAAGTAAACTCAAGAAATTCAGTCATCTGTGAGATGTTATCTATAAAGGCAGGTATCTGGTTTATGTGTCCTTTCCATATAAAACGCATGTCGTCTTGGTACCTAGTGTACCATGCGATGAATTGTTGATGCATATCATTCTTGAAAAGCCAGTTGCGTTCCCAAAATGCCATTACACTATTTGTGAAACTACTTCCACAGGGTGACCCCATGGCTATCCCGTTTTTTTGGAGGAAGAATTGACCTTTAAAAACCAAATAGTTATTAGATAAAATTAATTCCAATAGTGTCTCTACTAAGTATACCTGTGCATTATCTGCCTTATTAAAAAGCATAAAATTCCTGGTCCATTCAATACCAAACTGCTGGGGAATGACAGTGTACAAGTCTTTAACATCTATGACCAGGAAAATAAAATCCTTATTATACACCATTTGATTGATGTTCTCCAAAAAATCCAGGAGTCCTTACATATTTGTGGTTCATCCTGGATAAAGGATTTAAGAATACTATCAACATACTTAACGCATGCGTAGGTAATAGATCCTCTCCCATCCACTATTGGCCTAAAAGGCAGATCAACTAAACCTTTGTGCAATTTCGGAGAACCAAAGATAGTTGGAATCCTCGGGGCTGGCATAGATAAAAAATGAAAAGTATCAATATCTATGCTGCCTTCCAAGAACAGATCTAGTACACCCCTAATTTTCTTATATGCCAGGTGGACTGTAAACGGTCAAACATCTTATTTTCATATTGATATTCGTCCATAAAGACAAGTCCCCCACCCTTATCTGGCTTCATGACCCTAATTTTACATTGGTTAAGTAAGGCAATGAAGTCTAGCTCGCTTTTGGAAATGTTGCAATTAACCATTCTAATGCGTTTATGGGGGTCCAATCTTGTCATGTGCACAGATGCATGTATATAGTTTTGTTTTAAGTAAATGCGTAAGGTTTCACCTGGTTTGACATTTTAATTTTGTATACATACATTTATATAGGTAACTAACACACTGAGGTTTGCTGAGTAGTCTTGGTTTAGTACTTTTTTGGGGTTATAATTTCTTTTTATAGTTATATATGGGTGTTTACCTTTAAACCCAAAAACTTGGTTTTATTGGATAATTAATTACTGGTGTTAATTGATTGTTACATGTCTTGATGTTTATAAAAACTGGAAGCTGTGTAATGTTCAGTGTTTGTCTGAAGAAGGTTGGGTAATAACCCTGCCGAAAGCGCTTACATTAAATTAACAGTCTGTGTGTCTAGCTGTAACAGTCCGTTTTCACTTTTTGTTTATTATGTTGGTAAAGGAAGACTAAGGATTTCGTGAAGTTACACAGACGCATCCAGGAATGTCTCTTGAGAGATTCCTGCTGTGGCTGCTCTGCTCACTCCATCCGCTGAACGTCTCCTAGAGATTCCTGCTGTGGCTGCCCTGCTCGCTCCATCCACTGCATAGGAAATCAGCCTCATGGAGGAGTTAGCTATGGATTTAAGGATGGAGAGCTGCACAGATGCATTGCCCATGGATCCCAAAGCTACTGAACCCTGAAGGGTGCCTCCCAACTCCTTCAGAGAGGAGATCCCTTTGAAGTCTTGTAAAATGGGAAAGGTAATTCAGCGATCTCAAGGTAAATGCCACTGAAGAGAAGGTATGCTTTCCATACCTATCCATCGTCCTGGACTCATTAGGAGGATGAATATTAGAAGACGTAGTCTTGGACAACTTTTTCGTGGCTGCTGCTACCACCATAGCATCAACAGGAACTCCCTTAGAAAGAAAAGGCTCATCTTCCGGAGCAGTCAAATTTGTTTGGTCTCCTTGGAACAGGCTTCACTGTGTCCGGGGAGGTCCAAGCTTTCCGGGATATACCCAAGAGCTGGTCATAAGGCAGCGTCACCCAGAAGGTGGAAGGTTGGGAACCAAAGGCCTCAAGGTACACTGATTTATCCTCAGTAAGGTTAGAGGTCTTCCAATCACCCCTCTGAAAAAGGATTTCATGGATGTCAGAAAAGGAGACATCCTCAGAGGGGGATCTAGGGGACCCTTCTGATTCATCCAAATCCGTGTCTGACATGACAGACTCAGGTGAGTCAATGTCCTTCCTCTTACAAAGTCTCTTCCAAGGAAGCTCCCCAGTGGGATAATACGGGGAGGTCTTTGAAGACGGGACACCTCCAATGGGGGCTGCTTGGGTCTCTGGTTCCCTATGCTGAGGGGGTGGCAGGGGAGAAAGTTGCTGTCAGCTGCTGGTGGGACATCTGGTCCAAAGGTAGGGCTTTGGCACTGGACAAAGCTTTCTCTATTGCTTCGAAGGCTTTTCCACCCCGCTCCGAAGACCATCTCTGTTCCGAGGAGATGGGAGGTTAGCTCCGAGTGGGAGGGACAGGCTCCGAATAAGACGTGTGAACCAAGCTCAGTCGAGCCGAAGCACCAAGAGGGACGGTTAGTTCCGAAGAAAACCCGGGGTGACTATCCCTCTCTGAGTTGACTCAAGAGAGTTGGCTCCCAGATCCCTCTGCTCCGGACTGAGCTGCTGAGGACAGAGTTATCATTTCTGAGGAAGAATTCTCAGAACCAAAAGGATCCAACAAAGAAGAACCCAAAGTGTTTAGCTCCAAAAGCGAAGCAGTTGGAAGAGCAGTAGTCTGTAGATGGGGAGGCTCCAAAGCCTTTGGGTCCGGAAGGGCTAACTTTATAGCCAGAGCAGAGTCACAGAGCAACCTCTTCAACACCCACTCGATGTCCTCATCTGGAAGTGTCCTGGAGGAACGGGTGGAGACAGAAGGAGATCTCCTCCTTTCTAACACAGGAGACCTCAATGTAGGTGAAACAGGGTCAATAACTGGAGAGTGTCTAGATACCGAAGATTGGTTCATAGGTTTGTACTAGGCTATCAGCCCTAGGGCCTATACAAGCCTAGCCATAACAATTCCCTGGCTATTTCTTCCCACATTATTTACTTTCCACTGATACTGAAGAAACAGACGGCACAGAGACAGAAGTGGAACAGGAGCCAGAACTCCTTGGCTCCGACATTTGAACCGAAGATTTTCTCTTTGCAGTTGTGGGAGCTGTCTGACCAAGTTCCAGCTGTTCCTGGAAGGAACTGGTCATAAGACCCCTGTCTATTAATTTTGGTTTCCTCTTAAGAACCCTAATACTAAAGGCATGACAAAATGTACATGGTTCTTGTAAGTGAGCTTCTCCCAAACGGTACGCACAGCTAATGTGACAGTCAATGACATTTTTTTATGAACACTTGTCACATTTCTTGAACCCTGGACAGGCGACGTTCCTTATGTTCTCTGTCTTTCTGTTTAGACATGCTGACAAGAAAACAAGGCTAACAATTTTTAACAACAACACTAACTATAACTAACAGCAAAGATATGAAGAGAATTTTTTTTTTTTTTTTTTTTTTTTTATTATTTTTTTAAGACCAGCACTCGGGGGGGAGGAAAGGCCCTCTAATTTAAATGGGCAACTATGGCCCTCTAAAACGGGCCGTACAATCCTAAAAAGGTGGAATAGGGGATCAAGCACTCAATAACAATCACACAGGTAATAACTAACTACTAAAGGTAGAAAGTGAAGAGAAAGGACGAAATATAACAAGATTTATCAAAAAAATCTTCTACTTAGCCAACGAACCAGTAAGGAGACAACCTTGAAGCCTTTGCGGCAAACGAGATCTGGGGAATTGCCGTGAGGCACCATGGGATAGGGGTTAGCCTCGAGCCAGTAAAAGCTCTCGAGCTTTAGTATTGGCTGAGTGAGCCGATTCTCGGCTCTGAACCCAACCAGCAAGAATTACGGCGAGATAGGACTATATAACATAATTTGATTTTCTAATTATTTTTATACAATACTTCATGATATAAACGACATGTTATATAGTAAAGCAGTTTTGTGTAGTATGTAGTCAAGGCCATTTTAAATGTGGGGGTGGGTCTTTTCAGTTGTTGCATGTGATAAAGATGTTAAAGTAAACAAGTACTTTTTTTTTTTTTTTTACTTGTAAGAGATACAAGATTTACAATGTAATAAGAGAAGAAAAACTGGACAATAGCAAATTTATGTTAACATGTTGTGATCTAGGGCTGGTGGGGTGGAAGTGCACTAATTATATTACATGTACAGATGAGATGTAATGTCTTCTTTTTGCACAGGTGAATATCTGGATTAATGCCCTTAATATACAAAAAAAGTGTTTTGTTTTTTTTACGTAAGCAGGCTGGGAAACCAAGATAATGATGAAAGTCACGAGAAGTGCTAAGTTTCTTGCATATGCAATATTTTCTTCCTTTTCTCCATTAGCAAATTTTGAGACAAGGCTGCAGCTGAAAGCAGTTTTGTTGTGTGCTTAGTGAAAAGTACAGTTTTGTACCTACCATAAATGTAGATGTCCGATAGGTATGCATCTGCAGTCCTAACAAATGGGTTGTCCTGCCTCAGGCAGCCCTTCGGTCGGCCGGATTCCAAAGTCTGGGTCTGGCCTTGGCTGATGTCGCACTTCACCCGACGTCATAGCTGCTGGGGTATAAAGGCATCAGCCGGCACCATTTTCCTCAGTGTTTCTTGCCCCAGATGCCAGGTGCCCTCTAGGAAGGCTAAATTTGGATAAATGGAAATAATTCCAAACAGAAGAAAGCAAAATATATATATATATATATATATATATATATATATATATATATATATATATATATATACATATATACATACAAACAAATACACCATAATAGATTCCCCCAGCTAGCTTAAAGAGGGGTAAATACCCTAGGAATACCACAGAGGGGAAGGAGGGTGGGTAATCCTGACTGCAGATGCATACCTATCGGACATCTACATTTATGGTAGGTAGAAAACTGTACTATGTCCTTCAAGGATGCATCTGCAGTCCTAACAAATGGGTAGAATACCATAGCTAATCTGGGGGAGGAGGCACTAAGATAATGATGGTGTAATTAAGATCCCCTGTAAAACAGCAGTTGCAAAACCTGCTCGGGATCTGGAGTATAAAGGAAGATTATAATGCTTGGCAAATGTATGCACGGAGCTCCAAGTAGCAGCTTCTAAAATGTCTTTGGTAGCCACTCCTCGTAGGAAAGCTGTAGTGGTGGAAAACTTGTGGAGTGAGGGCTGATATTTTCAGGAGTTGTCTTTCCATGAAATGAGTAGCAGAATCGAATGCAATTTCCTATCCATTTTGAAATTGTCTGCCTTGAAATTGCTTTTCCTTGCACTCCTGTTGCATATGCTACCAGAAGCTGGTCAGTTTTTCTACTGCTTTTGGTTCTGTCCAGGTAGTAGCGCAGTTGTCTGTGTACATCCAAGGTGTGTAGTAGTTTTTCCCCCCTGTTCTGTGGGTTGGGGAAGAACGTAGGCAAGTGTATGGCTTGGTTTAAGGATACCCTGGATACCACCTTTGGCATAAAAGTAGGATTGGTTCTCAGAGACACTCTATCCTGATGGAAGATAATGAAAGGCTGCACTGCCATTAATGCCTGTAATTCAGATACCCTTCTTGAAGTGATTGCTAGCAGGAAAGCAGTTTTCCAAGATAAGAACTGTAAGTCTGCTGTTGCTGCTGGTTCAAAAGGGGGAAGTGTTAATTTTTCTAGCACAAAATTGAGATCCCATGCAGGTAAAGGTGGTTTCCTTGGAGGCTTTACATTTTTGATCCCTCTCAAAAATTGTCTGAGGAGAGGATGAGAGAAGACAGGAGGATCCATGTTGTACTCTGGTGAAATTGCTGATGCATGTATCTTAATGGAAGAATAGGACAGGCCATTGTGGAACAGTTCCGCTAAGTATTCCAGGATGTGTGCCAGGTTTGCTAGTGTGGCATTTTCTCCCTTTTCTGCACTCCAAATGAGGAATCTTTTCCATTTGGCTGAATATGTTTTCCTTGTGGAGGGTCTGCGAGCCTCCAGGATAATGTCCTTGACCCTCTGAGATAAATCAAGCTGGTTTTGTTTTATGCAATTTTCCAAGCAGTTAGCTGCAATGTTTTTAAGTTTGGATGCAGGGTCTTGTAGTTGTTCTGCGTTAGAAGTAGAGGACATAGAGGTAGATGCCATGAATGCGTCCGAGACATGCTTCTTAGTAGCGGGTACCAATGTTGCCTTGGCCAGTCTGGAGCTATCAGAATTACCTTTGGCTGTTCCTCTCTGATCTTCAGTAGAACTTTGTACATCAAAGGAAGAGGTGGGAAGGCATACATTGTCAGGCCCTTCCAGCTGAAAGAAAGGGAGTCCACCCTCCAGGCAAGTGGGTGGTATACTCTTGAGCAGAATTTCTTCAGTTGGTGGTTGTGTGGGGAGGCAAACAGGTCCATCTCTGGCATTCCCCATTTCTCTGTTAAGGTTTTGAAAATATCTGGATGCAGCATCCATTCGTGAGCATCCGTGGTAGTCCTGCTTAAGCTGTCTGCTAGTGAATTTTCTTTTCCTGGTACAAATTTGGCCTGCAGTTGGATGTTGAGATTCAGGGCCAAGTTCCACAGGTCCATTGCCGTCCGGCATAGAGGGTATGAATGTGTGCCTCTCTGTTTGTTGATGTACCACATGACTGTGGTATTGTCCGTCCTTATCAGCAGGTGTCCTTGCTGGATGAAAGGTCTGAATGCCTCTATTGCATGCTTCACTGCCAGCATCTCCTTAAGGTTTATGTGTAGATTCAGCTGGTCTTGTGACCATAGGCCTTGAATGCACTTGTCTTCCATGTGTGCCCCCCAGCCTAGGTCTGAGGCGTCCGTGGTAATGGTCTGCCTTGGATGTGGTTTGTGGAAAGGCAATCCTCTGTTCATCTGACAGGCCTGAGCCCACCACAGGAATTCTTTTTTCAGACATGGAATGATTGGTATCTGGGCTTCTAGACTGTCTGTGCTGAGACCATACATACCTTAGGTACCATTGTAACTTTCTCATATGCAGCCTGGCATGAGGGATCAATATTATGCAGGATGCCATGTAACCCAGGGCCTGCAGGACTTTCCTTGCAGTAAGCTGAGTTTGTCTTGTTAATGCCATGAAATAGACTGGTAGTTGCTTTTGTTTTTCCTCTGTGAGAAAAGCCATCTGAGTTAGTGTCCAGTTCTGCCCCCAAAAATGTTATCCTTTGAGATGGCACTAGTCTTGACTTTTGTATGTTGACAGTGTATCCCAAGGCTTGCAGCAGTTGTATGACATAGGCCAAATCCCGTATTAATTTTGTCTTGTTGTCCGCTTGTATTAGGCAGTCATCCAGGTATGGGTAGATTTGAATTCCCTGAAGCCTGCAGTGAGCAATTACTGATGCCAGGCATTTCGTGAATACTCTGGGCACAGTAGATAAGCCAAAGGGCAATGCTGAGAATTGATAATGCTCTGATCCTGCAAGAAATCTAATCTGAGGTGTCTTCTGCAATCTGGTCATATAGGGACGTGCAGGTATGCCTCCTTGAGATCTAGAGTCACCAGCCAAGACTCCTTGCCCAACATGGGAAGAAGTTGCTGTAGTGTCAGCATTTTGAATTTTGGAACAATGAGGTAGGTGTTCAGTGCGGACAAATTTAGAATAGGCCTCCATTGATTTTCTTTTCTTGGTTCAAGGAATAGTCTGGAGTAAAATCCTTGGCCTTGTTCCATAGATGGTACCTTTTCTATTGCTCTCATCTTTAGTAAACTGATGATTTGTTTTAGAGCCTCTGATTTCTGGCTTGGTGGAAGGTTTGGCATTCCTCTCTTTTTTGGTAGAGTGTGGAAGTGAAACCTGTAGCCCTTGTCTATTGTTTGTAAAGTCCATTTGTCTCCTGTAATACAATGCCAATTTCTTGAGAATAAGGCTAGCTTTCCGCCCAAGGGTGCTTCCAGTTGTTCCCTGGTAGGCGGAATCAGAGCCAAGTCATTGTGTCTGTCCTGTAGACGTGGTTGCAGTCGCAGCTGTGGAGGCACTTCCTTGGTTGGCAGGTTGCCACTGACGACCCCTATAGGCACCCCTAGATTGACCTCTGCCTCTTGGGCGTCTATTTCTGCCTCTCTGTGCTCTGGAGCTGTCTGGAAAGGACCAATTCTTTGAAGGCCAATTTCTGCTAAACCTTGGAGGTTGGACCTGCAAAAAATCCTTGACTGTTTGGACAGATTTTGCTTTTTCTTCCACTTTCTTTAGAACCTCCTGTGCAGGGGAGCCAAACAAACTTCGTTTCTCCATAGGGGCATCCAGGAGTTTAGACTTAACATGGTCTGGTAAGGATTGTTCTTTTAACCAGGCATGCCGTCGAATCACTGCTCCAGTCATAGCCGATCTAAATGAAGCCTCCAGTGCATCATAGCCACATTTTAAAAAATGATTACTGACCTGCTGAGAATTGTGTACCAAATCCTGAAGGGACTTACGGTCTAAAGGTTCAGGAGAGGCCAGTTTTTTATTCAGTTGATCTAACAAAAATTCCTGATACTGAATCATGTGAAATTGACAGTTCAAAGCCCTCGCAGAAAGAGTAGCAGATGTATAAACCTTTTTACCCCATCTCTCTAATGCTCTAGATTCCCTTTCAGATGGGAGTGGGTTTTTGGCAGAGACAGCTGCAACACCCTTAGGTCCCTGAGAAATGGTTTCTGGGTCTGCAGCATGAGCCTTATACAAGTGGTAGTGAGAATCCGGGACCCTGTAGTATCTGTCAGGCTTTGCAGGGGCCGGGGGAAGAGAATCAGGGGTAGTACTGGCATCATTGTATGCATCATCAACAACTGAAAGTACAGGTGGAATGGCTAAAGGCCTATGCTGTGGTAAGTGTAAAAAAAGTCCTTAGCCTTTTCCTAGAATCTGAAAAATCCTGACCCTGCCATTGGAAGTGTTCCCTCATGGAGTGTAGGGTTTCCCCAAAAGAAAATTCTTCTGGAGGAGAGGCAGAAGGAATGGAGTCCTCTGCATCAGAATCCTCATAAGGTGAGTACGGGCCTTCCTGATGGTCTGATACATCTGAACCATCCGAGGAATAGTCAGAGGACAGAGGTGCAGGGGGTTCAGTCCTAGGCCTCTTATCAGGAGGGGGTTGTGAGGCCCTGTCTGGGTGAGGATGGGATCCCCTGATCAAAGAAATAAGGTCCTCAGCAAGGCTGAGGATCTGTGAACTGGAGGTAGGCCTGTGAGAGGGAGCTTTTGAAGGTAAGGCCTTGGACAGTTTGGCTGCTTTAGCCCTGGAGAAAGCCTTGATAGACATAGAAGCAGGGGGTCTAGCTGCCCCACGTGTAGGAGTAGAGATGTCCAACGGAATAGTGTCAGACAACTCTTGTGTGCCTGCTACTTCAGAAGGAATTTCTGTAGCCGACTCAGCCATGGCCTGTGTGGCCTCTGTTATCGGAGGCATGCTTTCGACCGAAGGGAGAACCGAGGTCTCCGTTTCAGCTGAAACAGAGACACTCCCGGTAGGCCTGACCGTGGTTTCAGCCAAAACCGCGGGCCGCGAGTGTCGGTCCTTTTCTTTGCGTTTTTTAGCTAAATGTGTAGTCGGAGTCTCCGACGGCATTTTATATGCAAAAGTGGAGCCAAAAAACTCTTCAGCGAACTCCGACCGACGTCTAAGAGTCCGGTTGAAGGAGGCACAGGCTAAACAAGCTGATACGTCGTGGTCTGGGCCTAAGCAAGGAAGGCAGTAAGAGTGGAAATCCTTATGAGGTATTTGTTTCCCACAAGTTAAACAATTATTTACTTTGTCTGACATCGGCTGAGGCAAGAAAGAGTCCCCAACGGGGTACTTAGCTTTTTAGAAGTCTTCGGTAAGCTGAAATCTCTGGATCTGACTGACCGGCACTTGCGAACAGCTTCTGCTTCGGGCACCGCGCGGCAAGAAAGACTGGGGAAAATTGCGTCGGCTGATGCCTTTATACCCCAGCAGCTATGACGTCGGGTGAAGTGCGACATCAGCCGAGGCCAGACCCAGACTTTGGAATCCGGCCGACCGAAGGGCTGCCTGAGGCAGGACAACCCATTTGTTAGGACTGCAGATGCATCCTTGAAGGACATCTGAAAGATTCCTTCATGTGTCTTTAGAGTTTATTTTTTTTCTCATTGCAGAGTACATTTTCCTGAGAGTTCTGCACATTATTTGCTGAAGGAAAAAAGAAGTTGTGTCTTACCATAACATTCCATCTGTGTTGTTGTTCTTCCATTCATCACTGATAGGTTCGGTTCCGAGCCCTTGGAACAGAGTCGGCCCGGTTCCGAGCCCTTGGAACAGAGTTGGCCCAATACCAAGCTCAAGTACACCAAAAGCTCTCGAGCTAAGCTGCTACCCACAATGCCCTTCTCCTAGTTACCTCAGATAGAGTTTGCATGAAACATATAGAAGTAAAAAGCAGAGGCCATTTCTGCGCAGAAACCCTGAAAACACCACAAGGACCCATAAGATCCACCAGGAGCCTTTGGTGGTGACTGAGGGTGGGATGTGATGAATGGAAGATAATCAATAACACAGATGGAACGTTATGGTAAGCCATACCTTCTTTATCTGATGCTGTTAATCTTCTTCCCATTCATCACTAATGGGACAGAATCCCAAGCTACTTAAAAACCTGGGTGGCCCTTACAGAAGAACATTCCTGAGTACCACTGAGCCAATGCCGCTCTTCCCCTGGAGACCATGTCCAACTTGTAATGTTTGATGTAAGTGTCAGGATTAGCCCAAATGGCTGCTGTGCAAATGTCATCCATAGAGGCTCTGGAGTGAAAAGCAATTGCTATGGCTCTTGTTGAATGCGCTTTGATATTGACAGGTTCAGACTCATTCGCATGTGAATATGAAAAGGCAATACAATCTCCAAGCCATTTTGATAGAGTGACTTTTGATACATTACATCTTATTATTGGTCCAGAGAAGGAAATGTAAAGTTGATCTGCCTTGCAGACAGATTTAGTCCTATCTAGGTAAAAACTTAGTTGTCTATGTACATCTAATGAATGTAGACAGTATTCTCCTTTATTGGAATAATTTGGGAAAAACACTGGGAGTTCAATGGACTGGTTCACAGAGAAATCAGAAATCACTTTGGGGAGAAAAGATGGATTAGTAACGAAGAGATACTCTTGTCTTTATGAAAAATCAAATACGGGCTCTTGATGCATAGGGCTTGTAATTCTGATATCCGTCTAGCTGATGTGACAGCCACCAAAACTAGAGATTTTCATGAAAGAAATTTGAGGTCACATTTTGCAGCAGGCTCAAAAGGGGGTACAGACAGAGACTGTAGTACCAGAGAGAGATTCCATGCCTCTAAAGGATGCCTGATTGGAGGTCTGCTATGAAATCCTCCTTTGAGGAAGGTCTTGCATATGTGGGTGGAGATAAGTGGAACGCCTTCTAAACAGTTAATGAAAATTGGAAATGGCTGCTAAGTGGACTCGAATGGTAGAAGCTGATGGTCCATTCTCAAAAACTCAGAAAGGTATTGAAGTATAACAGAGACAGTAGCTGGGAGGGGGTCTAGCATCTGTTCTTTAGACCAGACAGCAAACTTTTTCCACTTACCACTGTAAAGTTCTGCGGTGGATGGCTTATAGGAGGGCTAGAATAATATCGCAAACAGGTGAGGAGAGGGTTTCCTGCCTGGCGAATAACAGAAGTGGGAAAACCAAGCTGTCAGCTTGAGAGTGGACAGATTTGGGAGTCAACCTTTGGAGGTGAGAAATTAAGTGTGGACGAGTGCCCAGGATCCATGGAAGTTTTAAGACGTGAGGCCGGAGGAAGGGGAACCACACTTGCCGAGGCCAGAATGGGGCAATGAGGATCACATTGCATCTCAACAGAATTGCTTTCTTCAAAAAATAGTTGTATCAAAGGAATTGGAGGAGAAGCATAGAGGAGAGATCTGTGGGCCAATCGCGAGTCAAAGCATCTTTCGGGGACTCCCCCTCTGGGGGAAAGAGGGCAAAGAAATGGATGTATTTGTTGTTTGAATGGGAAGCGAAGAGATCACAGTAAGGCTGGGCTGAAAATTTCTGCCGTCACGTTTGGATTGAGAGACCACTTGTGTGGAAGGAGAATGCATCTGCTCAGCCTATCAGCAATCACGTTGGAGCTCCCCGGGATATGCGTTGCTATAAGAAAGTGGTTAGAAGCTATTGCCCAGTGCCAAATTCTCATGGCCTCTCAACACAGGGGGTAGGGATTTGGTTCCTCCATGTTTATGTATCAGACTACTGACAGTGTTTGACTGAATCGCAATCGTTCCCAATGGAAGGAGTGGATGTAGTGCCTGCAACACCAACAGCACCGCTCAACTCCAGAACAATGATATGCAGGTTGGCCTCTAGGCTGGACCATGTGCCTTAGACTGTCTTTTCTTGAAAATGGCCCCCCCCCACCCTATTAGGGAAGCGTACATGGTCACCATGGCACTGAGTAGTAGAGGGGTCTGGAAGGGGTGACACCAACGTTTTTCGTCTGGCCTCATCCACCAGAGGAGATCTTGCTTGCAATAGTTGGTAATGAGCATTTGTGAGTTTAGGTGGTGAAGATGTGCCAACCATTGGGACAACAGGAGCCACTGTAACAGTCTCATGTGTAATCTTGCCAGAGAAACAATCTGAATGGCCATAGCCATGGACCCCAGAGTCTAGAGAACTTCTCTTGCAGACACCTTTCTTTGACAGAGTATCACTTGTACTTGCAATCTTAATCTCTGAAGCCCGTGAGCTGGTAGAGAAACCGGGCATGTTTGAGTATTGAAAACTGCCCCTATAAATTCCAGTTTTTGGGTAGGTTGTAGACTGGATTTCTCTCAATGGACTATGATGCCTAGAGACTCCACTAGTGGGAGTGTGTAACGGACGGCCATGGTCAGGAGACATTTGGTGGGTGTGAAAAGGTGCCAGTCGTCTAAATATGGAAACACCTGGAATCCTTGAAGTCTCAGGTGAGCTGTCACCACTGCTAGGCATTTCGGGAACACTCTAGGAGCCATCAAGAGACCAAATGGCAGGGCTCTGAACTGGTAATGATTGGCTCCTAGCCAGAAGCGAAGGAGACTCCTGGAGAGTTTGTCCATTTTGATGTGGTAATACGCATCCTGGAGGTCTATCGAGCACATCCAAACATCCTTCCGTACAAAAGGGAGAATGGATTGAATAGTGACCATGCGGAATTTGGTTTCAACCACTGACTTGTTTAGATGGCTGAGATCCAGAATGGGTCTTCATTCCCTGGTCTTTTTTGGCACCAAAAATAATCTTGAGTAAAAACCGGATCCACATTGGTCTGGGTGGACTGGTTGGATGACTCTTGACACAGCTTTCTCATCTCTGAAGCTACTTCTCCCCTTTGACTGGGTGGAACATCAGGAAGGTGCTTTCTAGGTTTTGGACGTGATGTTAGAGGGATGCAATAGCCTCTGGAGATTATTCTCTGCACCCACTGATCTTTTGTTATAGTGTGCCAGGAAGTTTGGTGCAGAGAAAAACGAGCCCCGACTGCTTCCAGAGGAAAGCAATAACGCTTCAGGAGCATTAAGACCATACGGAGAAAGTATCCCTGGAGTCTTGATTTCAGCGACCCCCTCTGCCCCTAAAGGGGAGTCTTCCACCACATGCATTGCAGAAAGGACCTTGAGATTTTTTGTGCCATATTTTCCAACTCCTTTGGTTCCTGGAAAAAGAACGTTGGGGCTTGGAAAAACGTAGGCCAATAGTAGACAAGGTCTCTCCATCCTGCTCACACCTGGCCAGTGTGTCCTTTACTTTAGAACCAAACAAGGAAGATGGTTCAATAGGGGCATTCAAAAAGGAGAACTTTGAGTCCACGAGGTCACAGATGCACATCCAGGCATGGCGCCCAATGACCATTCCTGCAACTGCAGCTCTAGCTGCCCATTTGGTTGCATGGGAGAGTAACCTCATGGACAAGCTGGAAATAGACTCAAGGGTGGCAAACTTGTCTCATGCCCAGAAAGAAACTTGACCCGCGAGGGCTCCAGGAAGTTTGGAACTCTGATCTCTTTGGAGTCTCGTGAAATGTGAAGAGTTCAGGGACCTGACTGCAAAGGTCGCTAAAGCAAAAACTCGCTTCCCTACTCTGTCCACAGCCTGAGACTTTGTTGTGTGGGTGAACAGTAGGACTTTCTTCCACAAGATCCTTTTTAGTGGCCACCACCATAGTGTCTACTAACAAGCCTCTAGACCAGTGGGGGTGTTTGACTGGTGGGGAATGAATCTTAACTGGTCTCCGGGGAATGGCCTCAATAGAATCAGGGTTCTTCCACGCACACTGCATGATGAGCTGGACTAACTAGTTGGCAGGTGCAGTCACCCAAGACGTAGAATGCCAAGAGCAGAAAGCCTGCAGGAAGCCAGACTCTTCTGAGGAAGGGTTAGAGGGCTTCCAGCCACCCCTGTTTCAATATTTCCAGAATGTCTCCAAAGAAGACAGTCACAGGGTGACCACGGGGACCCCTCCCCATCATCGTATTCCGTATCCTCTGTGAGAGACTCCTCAGGACAGTCGAGGTGTTTCCTCTTACATGCCTTCTTCCGAGGAAGCTCTTCAGCGGGGATGTCTGAGGAAGACTCAGAAGGAAGAGTACACTGAACTGGGGTTTCCTGCAGCTTCTGCTCAGTGACCCGGGGAGGTGGCCCGTGGTAGCTGTAGCTCAGAGGCAGCAGGGAGGAGTTCCGACGTAGGAGGAGCGCTTCCAGAAGCAAGCAACCTCTCAATCACCCGAAAAGCAGGCCTGCCCAAAAAGGAATGGGAGCCCGGAACACAGTAGGACAATCTCGGAACTGGGGTCACACCCTGCTCGGTCAGACCCGCTCCTGGAGATGGAGCCTCAAAGCAAGATCCGGGCAGGCATTGTCCCCGAATCAGACGATAAACTTAGAACTGTGCTCAGAACAGAGGGTTCTGCTCCCCCGAACCATGAGACTGAGGAAGAGATGGTCCTGATGGAACTGAAACCCAAAGGGGTGGTCTCGAAGCCTCAGTGAGGGTCACTGTTAGCGCTGAGGAATGGGTTTGCAACAAGGACGTCGGAGCAATGGGCTTCAAAACTGACGGACTCGAAGGAGGAGTACAAGTGGGAGTCCTAGGATCAACAGACCCAAACCCCAAAGTGGGATGAGTCTTAGAACATTTGATATCCCTCTGGCTGTCAACAGCTGGTCCAGCAGGTGCACCACATCAAATTCAGAAAGACTCCTGTTGGACCTTGTGGACACTCCTGAAGGGGAGTCAGGCCAGTCCAGAAAGAGGATACAAGTCTGGCCTAAGAACGGGTCCAATGAAGGGGAGTACCGGGTCAATGGTGTTAGAGTTATCGGCACCATAGTCTAACTTGGAGACAGGTAATAGAGGAATTGACGATGTCTAGAAGGGACTGGGTGCTGAGGAGGCACTCCAAGTTTAGGTTATCGGTTCCAAAGGGTTTGTTGGAAACACCTTTGGTATGGTAAAACGTGAAGTCAGTTAGCCGAAACTATTGAAGAAAATAAGGTTGGAGAAGCAGTAGTCACTGTAAACACGGCTGGTGCTGTAGAGGTCTGTGCCGAAGGTGGCACCAACATTGGAGTTTCTGTAATATCTATAACACTGGATAAAGAAGCAACTGGAGCAGAGCCCAGAACAGAAAGTACAGTTTTGTACCTACCATAAATGTAGATGTTAGAGTGTGCACACTGCTGCAGTGATTACACTTGGGTTATCCTGCCATCAGGCGGTCCCGCAGTCGGCCAGAGTTCCAAAGTCTTGGTCCAGCATTGGTTGCTGCCGCTTCTTCCCTGACATCAATGCTCCATGGGTATACAAGATGCATCCAACGCCATTTTCTTCAGTTTTTCTTGCCCCAGATGTCAGGTGCCCCAAGTAGGTAGGCAATACATATTGCTAATAAAAAAATATACATATAAAATAAGAACAATACCTTCAGTTACAAGCAAATACACCACAAAGGTTGTATAGGATAGAAAGGTATAGATAAGTCCAGTTAGTTCAGAGGGGATGGAGGGAGGGTAATCTGGACTGCAGCAGTGTGAGCACTCAAACATCTACATTTATGGTAGGTACAAAACTGTACTATGTTCATCGTGTTACACTGCTGCAGTCATTACACTTGGGTAGAACCCCAAAGCTAAGGTTGGATGGCTGGTCTATAAAGAGTTAGGATTGGCTATGAGGCCCTGCAGAACTGCAGTGGCAAATCCTGCTCTGGATTTAGAGTAGAGGCAGGTGGTAATGCTTGGTAAAGGTGTGCACTGAACTCCAAATTGCAGCCTCCAAAATGTCCTTGGTAGGTACTCCTCTGAGAAAGGCTGTTGAAGTGGTTGTTGCCCTGGTGGAATGTGGCCTAATGTTATTAGGGACTGATTTTCCATGCTGTGTGTAGCAGTAATGAATACAGTGTCCTATCCATTTGGATATAGTCTGCTTTGAGATGGCCTTGCCCTGTGATCCTGCAGCATATGCTACAAACAGTTGCTCAGTTTTCCTGAAAGCTTTTGTTTTGTCCAAGTAGAAGCGTAGCTGCCTGTGTATGTCCAAAGAATGCAGATGTTTCTCCCCTTTATTCTGGGGGTTTGGATAAAAAGTTGGCAAATAGATGGTTTGGTTAAGAGCCACTCTAGATACCACATTGGCATAAAGGTAGGGTTTGTCCTTAAAGAAACCCTGTCCTGATGAAAAATTATAAACGGTTTCACTGCCATTAACACCTGTAGCTCCGAGACTCTTTGTGCTGAAGTTACTGCCAGGAGCAGGGCAGTTTTCCATGATAAAAATTTTAGATCGGCTGTATTGGCTGGCTCAAAAGGTGGCAGGGTCAGTTTTTCCAAATGAAATTGAGGTCCCAAGTTGGTGCTCTCAGGGCCGGTCTTATGTTTTTAGCCCCTCTGAGGTACTGCTTTAGCAAGGGATGAGAGAATAAAGGAGGATCTGTGTTGTAATGTGCTGAAATGGCAAAGGCGTGGATCTTAATTGAGGAGAAGGATAGGCCTCTGTCCAGCATCTCAGTCAAGTATTGTAAAATCTGAGGAATGTTTGGAACAAGAGGGTCAAGGCTTTGAGCCTGGTTCCAGGTGCAGAATCTCTTCCATTTTTCTGAGTAAGCATTCCTGGTGCTAGGCCTCCTGGCCTCCAAAATGACATCCATAACAGCTGTAGAGAGAGGTGATGCCTGTTTGACTAATGAATCTGCCATGCAGCTTGGTTTAGGGTTTTGAGCTGACCGTGCAGGATCAGATTGTTTTGTCGAGTCAGAAGGTGTGGAATTTGAGGCAAAATCCAAGGTGGGCCTTGAGCTAAGTTCCTTAAGATAGGGTACCAGTGCTGGCATGGCCAGTCTGGAGCAATCAGGATCATCTGTGTTTTTTCTTGTCTGGCTTTTAGGAGTACCTTTGAAAGGTGAGGCAGTGGCGGGAAGGCATAAACTCTTAGGTTTTTCCAGCTGAACAAAAGAGCATCCACTTTCCATGCTTGTTTGTGATAAGTCCTTGTGCAGAATTTTTGTAGTTGGCAATTCAGTGGGGAGGCAAAAAGATCTATATCTGAGCATCCCCATTTTTGCATTACCATGCTGAAGATTTGTGGATTCAATTTCCATTCATGAGGGTCCATGATATTTCTGCTTAGATAGTCTGCCAGAGTATTTTTCTTTCCTGGCAGGAATTGTGCTTTCAGGTGAACTTGATACGTTAGAGCTGTGTTCCACAAGGTCATGGCTTGCCTGCATAGGGGATAAGAATGAGTGCCCCCTTGCTTATGTACCACATTACTGTGGTGTTGTCTGTCTTTAATAATAGTTGTCCTGGATGCAGAAGGTCCTTGAAAGCTGTTAGGGCATTTTGAACAGGCAACATCTCTTTTTGATTGATGTGAAGATGCATCTGGTCTGTGGTCCACTTGCCCTGAATGCATTTTCCTGCCATGTGTGCTCCCCAGGCGTAGTCCGAAGCATCTGTTGTAAGAGTCTGCCTGGCTGTGGGTAGGGTAAAAGGCTGACCCTTGTTTAGGTGACATGCCTGTGCCCACCATCGAAACTCCTGTTGTAGGCAGAGAATCATTGGTATTACTGCTTCTAAACTATAAGCGTCGAGTCCAAACACTTTTTAGGTACCATTGTAATTTCCTCATATGCAGTCTGGCATATGGTATTAGTAGTATGCAGGATGCCATGAATCCCAGGGCCTGCAGAATATTTCTTGCAGGGAGATGGGACTTTTTTGCCAGTAATTGAAAATATTGAGTTAGTTGAACTTGTTTGTCTGGCTTGAGGTAAGCCATCTGGGCCGTTATATTTAAGCTGGCACCCAGGAATATAATCTGTTGTGAGGGCACTAGTTTTGACTTCTTTTTGTTTACTGTGTACCCTACAGAAATTAGCAACCTTTTTACAAACGCCAGATGCTGTAGACGAATGTCCTTTGTCTCTGCTTGAATGAGGCAGTCGTCCAGGTATGGATATATTTGAATTCCTTTTTGTCTGCAAAATGCAATTACTGGTGCCAGGCACTTTGTGAAGACCCTGGGTGCAGTAGATAAGCCAAAGGGCAGTGCAGAGAATTGGTAGTGCATTGTACCAGCTTTGAATCTGAGGCATCTTCTGCAATTTTGTCTGATAGGGACAAGCAGGTATGCCTCTGTGGTCCAGAGTAACAAGCCAAGCCTTCTTGCCCAGCATGGGTAGAAGCTGCTGTAATGTCAACATTTTGAATTTCGGAATATCCAGGTAAGTATTTAGAATTGAAAGGTCTAGTATGGGCCTCCAGGCCTTGTCCTTTCTGGGGACCAGGAAGAGTCTTGAGGAAAATCCTTGTCCTTGTGCCTGTTGTGGTACTTTTTGAATAGCTCTCATGTCCATGAGGGCTGAAATTTGTTTTTGTGCCTCTGCCCATTGATTTTGTGGCAGGTCTGGCATTCCTTTTAGCCTTGGTAAAGTATGAAAGTGGAACCTGTAACCATGAGACAATATTCATAACCCATTTGTCTTGGGTGATTGTTTGCCAGTTTTGGGAAAAAAGTGCTAGTTTTCCCCCTAAGGGGGCTTCCAAAAGGGAAGTGCTTGGCGTACGAAGGGGAAAGTCATTGTGACTGTTTCCTGTAAGGATGAGAGTTGTCCTCACCTCCTTTTGGGGTTGAGGTGCCCCACTGTCATCTGTTTGAGCCTTGGGGTTGAGATCGGCCTCTTGGGCGTCTGTATCTGCCACTCTGGGGCCTGTCTGACACTGAAAAGGACCAATTCTTTGTTGGCCAATTTCTGCTAAATCGAGGTGGCTGTACCTGTAAGAAATCCTTGACTGTTTGCATAGATTTAGCTTTATCCTCCATTTTCTTTAACACCTCTTCTGCCTTAACACCAAACAAGGTATCATACTGTAAAGGAGCATCCAATAATTTTGCCTTAACATGATCAGGTAAGCTCTGTTCTTTTAACCAAGCATGTCTTCGAATCACAGAACCTGTAACTGCAGCTCTACAAGAAGCCTCTAAAGAATCAAAACCACATTGCAGAGTAGGTTTTCCCACCTGTTCAACTGCATGCAATAAATCCTGCATTTCTTTGCAATCAGGAGCTTCTGAGCTTACAAGCATTTTCTGTTTTAACTGAGCCATTAAATATTATTGGTACTTAAGAATATGAAACTGGCAGTTTAAAGCCCTTACTGCTAAAGTTGCAGAAGTGTATACTTTCTTCCCCGATCAATCCAAAGCTCTGTAATCTCTGTCAGAGGGTACTGGATTTTTTGCAAGGGAAGCCTTAACCCCTTTTGGACCCTGGGAAATAGTTTCTGGATCAGCAGTAGGGTTTTTATAAAGAAACTTGTGAGAGTCTGGGACTAATACCTATCTGGCTTGGCTGGTGCAGGGGGCAAAGAATCAGGAGATAAGCTGGATTCAGAGAACACATCGTCGACATTATCTAGCACAGGCAAAATAGCCAGGGGCCTGTGCTGAGGCAATAAAAGGAAATCCCTGAGCCTTTTCTTGGATTCTGAGTAATCATGGCTTTCCCAATGGAAATGCTCCCTCATGGTATGTAAAGTTACCCCAAAAGAATAATCCTCAGGAGGAGGCGCTGAAGGTATAGATTCTTCAGCATCAGAGTCCTCATAGGGGGGTAGAGAGTATCCCTTGTCTGAAGAGGAAATGGAAACCTGATCAGAGGAATCAGTCTGTATCCTGCCTAGGCCTTTTCTCAGGAGGGGGATGGAAACCCCTGATTAGAGTAGAGTAATGAGGTATTCGGCCATTTTAAGCATCTGTTTCTTAGGCATGGAGGTCTGTCCGGGAGAATGCTGTACTTGCTTCTTTGTCTTTAATGGTACTTTTGTCTTGGCTGTTGCTTTAATGGTAAGTTGTGAAGGTCTGAAAACACCCTCAGAAGTCGATGCCTGCTCAGCGACTCCGGACCCATCTGAGGGATTAGTTTCCGTAGGCCCAATACCTTGAGTTTCCAGAGGCCTAGTTGTCTCCACGTGGGAGTCGGAGGTGGCC
This sequence comes from Protopterus annectens, assembly GCF_019279795.1. Classification (NCBI taxonomy): domain Eukaryota; kingdom Metazoa; phylum Chordata; order Ceratodontiformes; family Protopteridae; genus Protopterus; species Protopterus annectens. The sequence goes on from NC_056741.1 coordinate 763,058,424, forward strand.
TGTGGCTCTGAGGTAGCGGGTGTCAGGGGCTGCGAAAGTGCCTCACTGAGAACCGGCGACTGGCTTAGGTTTAGTCTGTTTTGGACCTCGGATGCCTGTCCTTATCCTTTGTCTTTGCTTTTTTTCAGTATTGTGGTTGATCCTACGGCATAGTATAATTGAACCTTTGGCCAAAGTAGTGCAAAGCAAAATCAAAACGTCTTTTTATAGTGCGTTTGTTAAATCTAGCACAAAACCGACTAGTGACGTAGTGATCAGGGCCTAGGCATGGAATACAGTAAGAGTGGAAGTCCTTATGAGGTATTTGCTTCCCACAAGAAATACAATTATTAACTTTTTCTGACATCGGCTGAGGCAAGAAAAAAGTTTCCCCAACAGGGTACTTAGCTTTATTGAAGACTTCGGATCTGAAATTAGACTTCGAAAATCTCAGGAGTCGGCCGACCGGCACTTGCGAACTGCTTCTGCTTCGGGCACCTTGCGGCAAGAAAGACCGAAGAAAATGGCGTTGGATGCATCTTATATACCCCTGGTGCACTGACGTCAGAAAAGAAGCGACAGCAAAAGACGCCGGACCAAGACTTTGGAACTGTGGCCGACTGCGGGACCGCCTGATGGCAGGTTAACCCAAGTGTAATGACTGCAGCAGTGTAACACTATGAATATCCAACAGTCGTAATCGGAGCCGATTAAATTCTGTGCTCCATTGAAGATTTGTGGGTCTTGTGTTTATGGGACTTGCCCTTCTCACCAGCAGGTGAAGAGGGATCTGAATGGGGACATTTTTTGTCCTTCACTGGAGGGGTTGAGACCTCGACAAAGAAAGGGCCTCTGAGAAAGGTGAGACTAACAGGCCTTTCAAAATCAGTTTATTTTTCCTCCTGTCCAGCATCCGCCGACGGAAACTTAGGCAAATCTGATAAGGAGGTTTCACGGAGAGGTGAGAAACCCCCAGACAACACACACAATAGGGAGTTTGCCATTGCAGGAAGCACAATGTTTAAACCCCGAAGTCCTTTTTTTTCCCCCCCAAGACATATCCATACACATGAAGGAACAAAAACTACTGACTAAAGGAAGGAAAAAAAATTCAAAAAATACACGACACTTGGCTGGAGAGCTAGGTGAAACGCTGTTATATGGCTGTGCGGCAAACGAGATCGGAGGTAATGGAGAAGGGCAAGCTTGGTATTAGGCCGACTCTGTTCCAAGGGCTGGGAACTGAACCCATCAGTGATGAATGGGAAGATTAACATCAGATGCAAAATTTAAAGGTACACGGGCAAGCAGCAGATGTGAAAAATAAAGTTATAAATTACTGGAAGTGAATAGGAGGTAGCAGCTTCTCTAGTAGCCTCAATACTTTAATGCATTTACTAGAACAATGTATAAAAAGTTATGTACTCACCATAACATTCCATGTTTGTACTCCATCTCGACCTTCATTCTTACACATGGGATTGGAGCCGATCTTCTGCTCCGACTCGGCCTTTTTACAAGCTCAAAGTCTTCTAGTTGGCTCGTGGCTAAGTAGGTATCCCATGGTGCACCAGTACAATCCCCCGATCTTGTTTGCTGCTAACAAAAGAGAAATAAAAAAAAGCATGCAGAAAGAACCCAATAATAAAGGGTCTCCACCTAATAATTTTTCTGTCTCCAGATCCTACCAGGATGGGGTTAGGAGGGTGGGTTTGTAAGAATGAAGGGCGAGATGGACTACAAACATGGAATGTTATTGGTTGAGTACATAACTTCTTTATGTTCTGTAGTCCTATTTCGCCTTTATTCTTACACATGGGAACAGCATCCCTAGCACCTTATTCTTGGGTGGCTCAAGGAAAAATACTCCCGAGTACCGTGGAACCAAAGCATGCTCTCCCTCTGGAGGTCAAATCCAATTTGTAACGAGTAATAAATGTGTGAGGGGTAGCCCAAGTTGTTGCTGCACAGATGTTATCAAGTGAGAAACTTGGCTTGAAAGGCTGCAGAAGTGGACAGATCTCATTGAATGAGCCTTAAATTTTGAAAGGTAAAGGCTTACAATCAGAAGAGCAAATGTAAGCTATACAGCTGGATATCCAATTAGAGATGGTCGCTTTTGGAAACTGGGAGACCTAATCTGGAGTTGGACAAGGAAATAATTGGTCTGACTTCCTGAATAAAACTAATTGTCTGTGAACATCCAACTGATGAAATCTGTATTCTGCTGCATTGGAATTATTGGGGAAGAACACCGGAAGCTCTATGGATTGGTTCAAAGTGTTATGGAAGCAGACCTTGGGGACAAAGGATGGTTTAGTACGAAGAGATATTCTGTCTTTACGAAATATCAAATATGGGGTTTGACAGATGGTGCTTGTAACTCAGGAACCCTTCTAGCATATGCGATTGCCATCTGAAAAAGTCTTCCAAGACAGAAATTTCAAAGGAGACTAATGGGCTGGCTCAAAAGGTAGAGACATTAATTTGGATAATACAAAATTCAAGTCCCATGAAGCAATCGGTTACTGAAGGGGGGTCTTAAAGTGGCACCTTTAAAGAAGGTCTTGCACAACCTATGTGACCATCAGATTAGAATCCTGTTGACCCAAATGTAAATTGAAAATTGCTGCCAACTGAACCCTGACTGCAGCAGCCACAGATCCCTGGTGGAAAAGTTCAGACAAGAATTCCAATACCACCGGAATAGATGCAGTATAAGGGTCAACATTCCTTTCCTCAGCCCAGAGGGAGAACCTCCTCCATTTACTGGTGTATAATTTCCTAGTGGAGGGTTTATTATCACTCCAAGAAAAATATCCATAAGTGGATGTAAAATAGGAAATACACCCCAGGGATCACTTCTGTGCCTCTGCTGGACAGTGGCACAGGAAAATAGCTTTCTTGGGTGGCGTAAGCTATGGAACCTTGCTGGCTAGGCTTACGTAGGCCCTTGGGCCAATAGCCTAGTACCTACCTATGAACCTATGTAAGGATGTGTGTCACAGAGGTTGAGAAATCTTGAAGCCTGACTAGGGATGGAACTGGAGCAGCCAAGCTGTCAAATTGAGGGTGTGTAGGCTGGGATGAAGAGAGAGTGACATGTGCACCAAGAGATCCGGCACTCTGTCCAGAGTCCATGCATCGTCTAAATAGGTGAGGCCCGAGAAAGGGGAACCAAACTTGACTGCGCCAGTAAGGAGTAATGACTATCAGTTTGCATCCCAGTAGTTTCACTTTCTGAATAACCTTGGATATGAGAGGAAAGGGTGGGAAAGCATCAAGGAGACAGAGGCCAATCGTGAACAAGTGAGTCTCTCGGTGACTCCCCCAGAGGGGGGATGAGGGAGAAATAGCTGCTACATTTGGCATTGATCAGGTTGGCAAAAAGATTGCAGCAAGGCTGTCCCCATCTGTGGAAAATCTGTTCCGCTAGTTCCTGCTTCAGAGACCACTAGTGAGGCATTAAAATTACCCGGCTGAATTTTTCAGCTATCACATTGGTTGTCCCCAGGATGTGCATCACCACCAGAAAGCACTGGGAAGATATCACCCATTTCCAAACCCAAATGGCCTCTCGACAGAGTGGGTATGATCTGGTTCTGCCTTGTTTGTTGAGATACCATACTACAGACATGTTGCCCAATTGTATTGCAATCATCCAGAGAGGAAGAAGGTCATAAAGTGCTTGCAACGCCCAGAGCAATGCCCTCATCTCTAGAACAATGATATGCAGGTGGGCCTTGTGATCCCTGCCATCTGTCTTGGACAGTCCTGCCTATATAATGCCCCCACCCTGTCAGGCATCCATGGTCACAGTGGCAACAGGTTGGCGAGGGAGGAATGGAGTGCCCGTAGTTAACTGATTGGGTTGAATCCACCAACTGACGTCCTTTTTGCAAGACTCTTAACAGAATGTGGTGAGTTAAGGGCAGTTGTTGGAAGGACCATTGGGATGACAGAAGCCACTGAAGAATCCACGTGTAGTCTGGCTAACAGCATTAATAGTATAGTAGAAGCCATGGATCCTAGAAGCTTAAGAACAGTCTTGGCCTTGACTTTTCTGAGAGAGAAGATGGTGAATTTGTAGTACAAGATTCTGTGCCCTTTCTACTGGAAGGCAAGCCAACATGGCTGTGTCTATTTCTGCGCCTACAAAAGTCACAAACTGGGAGGGCGATAAAGCAGATTTTTCCCAATTTACAGTAATCCCCAACTGGGCATAAAGCTGAATAGTGGCGTGCCTGGTCTGAAGAAGCAGATGCCTGGTGGGAGCAGTTAGGAGCCAGTCGTCCAGATATGGAAACACCTGGAATCCTAGACGTCTCAGGTGAGCTGTCACTACTGCCATACACTTGGTGAACACCGTGGGGACTGTGGTGAGACCAAAGGGCAGAGCACAAAACTGGTAGTGACTGGCTCCCAGCCAGAAGGGCAGATGACTTTTGACCCCCTGTCCATTTTTATGTCAGTGGCCTCGCATCAAACTACCCTTACACTCAAATGTGGATATTATAAACTACAATTCTGTAATATGTAGCCCTGATGCTGTGTGATTGCCTTTCTTGCCTAAATGAAATTGTAACAGTTTTCTTCTGAATTCTACCTGTTTTAAAATTTGTAAAGCAATTACTCTTTGTAATAATTCTTGTAACTAAACTATGTATTGCAGAGCTTTTCTCCCCGGGCCTCCACTGAAAACGGGCTCCTTGAGCCCAGTGGACCTCCCCAGTCATCAAACTGGAATGAATAAATGAATAAATAAATAAATAAATGTGGTAGTAAGCGTCTTGGAAGTCTATTGAGCACATCCAAGCGTCTTTCCCTACTAAGGGGAGTATAGATTGCAGTGTCACCATCCAAAACTTGTCCTTTACGGATTCGTTTAATTTGCTGATGTCCAGAATGGGCCTCCAGTCCCCTGTACATTTTGGCACTAAAAAAAAAAGGTGGATTAAGTTCAGAATCCTACTTGGTCTGTGGGGATGGTTTGGCTGACTGAGCAACTTGTTGACTTCTACAGTTGCTTGATCCCTGTGACTGGGTGGAACATCCGGGATACTCTTGGGGACATGAGGTGGAGAAAAGCGTATGGAATAACCTCTGGTGATATTTCTTTGTACCCATCTGTCTCGAGTAATACTTAGCCAGGCTTCTGGATACAAAGAAATGCGACCCCTGACCAGCTCCAGAGAAGCACAGTCAGGCCCCACAACAGGAGCACTGGTACGGCCAGCCCCAAAACAAATCACGGCCTCACTGGTTTTGCAGTCCGCCCCTGCCTCTAGGGCGATGTCTACCATTTCCTCCTCCTCCTCTGCCTCTGAAGGAGGAGTCACCCTGTGCATCCTGGAAAACCCTCTGGGACTTCTTGAACCACATTTTTACCACCTCTCTGACCCTTGGGATATGGTCTAGAGGGGACGGTAAAACGTACTCCCATGCAGAGTTTTTCCTTCTTGCTCACACCAGGTGAGTGTGTCCTTTACCTTGGGTCCAAACAATGAAGAACCGTCAAAGGGTGCGTTGGTTAAGGTGGACTTGAACGGCTCCGCAAAATTACACAAGAGCATCCAGGAGTGCCTCCTTAGGGAAACTCTTGAACCTGCTGCCTTGCTCACTCCATCGGCTGCATACTAGATCAGCCTCATGGATGAGTAGACAACAGAATTCAAGGTGGACAACTGAGCAGACACCTTTCTCTGGGACTCCTTCAGTGGATGTACCTTGTAGAGTTTCTCCTAACTCCTTAAAATGCTCTCTCTGAAGACTTAGATCGCTGAACTACCTAACACACTTTACAAGAGTAAATGCCGCTGACGAAAAGATATGCTTCCTGTACCTGCCCATTGTTCATGACTCTATTCGGCGGATGGACAGAAGTCTCAGCAAGCTCCTTCTTAGTGGCCACCACCATCACGGCATCTACGGGAACACCATTTGACAAAAATTCCTTCTCCTTGGGAGCGGACAGAAATTTGGTCTCCTGGGGACTGGCTCCACAGCATCAGGAGTCTCCCACACCTTTCGACTAATAAGCTCTAACAGTTCGTCAAAGGGTGGAGACACCCAAGAGGCTGAAGGTTGATACCCGAAAGTCTTCAGGTACACCAATTCTTCATCAGAAGAGATGACAGTGGGCCAGCCGTACCTCTAAGGATCTCCAAGAAGTCTGCAAAGGAGACATCAGAGGATGACTTGGGGGGACCCTTTTGACTCTTCTAGGTCTGTGACGGAGGTAAGAGACTCATCCTGGGAGTCTACATGCTTCCTCTTCCATGTGTTCTTCTGTGGGGTCTCCGCAGAAGGGTATTCTGAAGAGGTCTCAGAAGAATGGGGGCCACCAGCTGGAGGCTCCTGAGGCTGCAGGTCTCTGCTGCCCAGAGAGGGAGTAGGTGCGGAGATGGAAGTAGGTGCCCAAGGGGGAAGAGTGTCGGTACCCCTGGGTGGAGCTGATGATTGGGACAGCACACCATCTCGAAAGCTGACCTCTCTGGCTCAGAGGAGACTGAGGACTCCATCAGCTCCAAGCTAGATGTAGGGTCCGAAGCTCACCCTAGCAGATGCTCTGAACCAAAAAAGCCTGGTTCCAGGCATCCCTGTCGGGGCAGACTGGGGAGCTTCAGCTCCTGGACACCACAGACAGAACCGAAGGTGTCGGAGCAGAACTCGCCTCCAAGACAACCCCAGGGTGAGCTGGAATCAAGGGTTCCACCAGTGGTACCGAGCACTCTGGCTCCGAAAGCCCAGCATAGCTTGGGAGAGGAATCACAGAAGGGATAACTGACAAGTGGCTCTGGAACTGACTGGGTCGGAGCCAAAAGCATTTTAGGTAAGGCGGATGACTTCAGGAGTCTCCGCACTACTCTATCCATATCTTCTTCCGATAAGCTCCTGGAATACAGTGTGGGAGATCTAGATCTCTGTAGTATGGGGGACCTTAATGTAGGGGAGACCGGCAAAGGATCCGTAGACCGGCTCCAATGTTTACTATCAGTGGTCAGCTCCGAACTGCCTGGAGCAGACACTGTAGCCATAGAAGTAGTACCCTCGATCGGCTCCAAACTCAGTGGAGCTGTGGAGGAAGCAGACTCAGTTTTAGAAATTTTGAGAGGCGGTTTCGATGCACCAGCTGGCGCCGAGGAATGCCTCTTAGAAGGTTTTGATTTTTCCTTTTTGGATCCATGCGACTTAGAAGAGGAAGAGCTGGCCAGATCTTCTTCAAAGGAGGGCTTAAGGAGACCTTTTAATACAAGTTTATTCTTTCTCTCCTGCAATACCCTAGCACTAAATGAGTGACAAAATAGACACGTTTCCTGTAAATGGATGGGCCCTAGACAGTATACACAGTTACTGTGGCCATCTGTTACAGACATCTTTGGTGAACATTTCACACACTTTTTAAACCCAGAGGGGGGCTTATGATCTTTGACTTTCTTAGACATCTCAGAAGATTAAGCCAATCAGACACATACAGAGGAAAAAAAGACAGAGTCAGAGGACTAGGTCCTCTAACTTAAAATGGGCCTAGCCCTTAAAGTACCAGCAGACACAACCACGAGGACTAGGTCCTCTAACAAACAGGCCTAGCCCTGGGTAGAAAGAGAAGGGAGACCCCTAGGTCCTCTAACTAAAATGGACCTAGAAGAGGAAAGGGGTTAGAAATTACAAATTTAACCACTAGCGCACACACACTGGAAAAAAATCTCTAAACTCAGAAATAACGAAGGTCAGAAACTCCGTTCTAATTGCAAATACAATACAACTCCGTTCTAATTGCAAATACAATACAACTATGCGGAGAACTCCGCAAGAAAAACAGCACACAGAGAATGCTTATCTAAGTTGTACGAAGTATTGCACACACAGTTAAGCGCAAAGGCGCCTAAAACTACTAATAATCAACAATATCTAAACTACTAGAAAAACTTAGGGCAAAAGCCCAGAGAGAAACTAACTGGCACACAGGATACCACTGAGAATGATAAGGCCAACGGTCAACTGTTCTAAGCAATAATTATCCACACAGGAATAATACACAGTAAATAGTTAAAACTATTTAACTACAGAAACGACATTCGCAAAAGCTACATGAACCTATCTAAATTTGAAAAACAGCACAAATTAGCCAAAAAATTAGCAAAATGTGTTACTTAGCCACGGCCAAGAAGCACATCCGAACTCGCCGACATGGCAAATGAGATCTGGGGATTGTACTGGTGCACCATGGGATACCTACCTAGCCACAAGCCAACTAGAAGGCTTTGAGCTTGTAAAAAGGCAGAGGATCTGTTCTGAACCAATGTGTAAGAATGAAGGCGAGATAGGACTACAGAACATCTTATTTTTTATTTAAAAATAAACACTGCACTTTTTCTTGTGGTTAAAAGTTAATGCTTTATAAAACATACATGCTTTTTCACATCTGGGATGGGAATAGAGATCAGAGAAGAACAAACACTAATCAATGCAAGTCGAAGCACAGGCTGTTACCTGCATTTCAGGATGAGTAACTTTAACTTACGTTAGCCAATTCCTCCAGGTGCAGCTGTCGAGTTGGGGGAATTCTTCCTATCTGAAGGGTTAAACAAATTTCTGAAGATGTACATAGTTGTGTGCATTTGTTCTAAGTTAATAGTTTATATAGGCTATGGTGTTTATTTATTAACATTTGTTAACCAGGTTAGTCCAACTGGGATTTTGTCCCATTTCAGTGGAGACCGGAGGAGAAAAGCTCCAGATAGTACAAAAACTCATTACAGTAGTAAACCAGCACAGCAAACAATAGAAATAAACACTAGCATTACAGTAGTAAACAGAACAGTAAAACGACAGCATGTGTTTTTTTTTTCCCCAGGAAAATACTATGCAACTGTACTAGTGAGGCAGAGTGCAGAGTGCGAGTAGGATCAACAGAGTGATTCCAATGTGGGGGAGGAGAGAACTATGTGGGGTCATAGCAGGGGCAGATTCTGGAATTGCGTAAATGTGTGTTAAGTTTCTTTTTAAATAGTGGGGTGTGAGAGATTGCACGTATGTCAAGGGGGAAGTTTGTTCCGGGCTTGGGGCCACAGAGTGTTTGTAGAGTAGCTTAACTACTGACTTATTTGGGTGGTAAATATCAAGCAATTGTTGATTAGAGGTGAGGAGGAGTCGAGATGGGGTGTAGACTGAAACAAGAAGAGATATAGATGGACAGTAGGAAGTAGGAGGGTTTAAATAACAGAGTGCAGCATGTGAAAATGGTAGAGATGTAGTAGTTGGAGTTCTAGCCATTGTAGAGACTTTAAAGCAATACAGTGGTGTGTGTTGCTTGGGGAGTTAGTGATGCATCTGGCTATTTTGTGGTAGGATTGTTGGAGCTTGTTCAGGGTAGTTTTTTGGATATTTGTGAGAACTGGAGCGGCATAGAGGAGAGAGGGGAGGAGAAGTGCTTGTCCTAGGCAGAGTCTAGCCTCGGAACAGAGATATTTTTTGTTCCGGTATAAGAGACCTAGTTTCTGATGTGTTTTCTTTATGCATTGCTGTATGTGTTGATTGAATTTTAGTTCATCGTCTATGATGACCCCTAGGTGTTTGGTGTAGGTGTTAGGTTGGATAGCTGCGTTATTACAAGACTTAATGACAAAGGAGGATTTATGATGAGTAAGAGAATGGGGCAGAAAGAGTAAGTTTATTTTTTGTGGGATTGAGGATCAGGAAGTTTTTTGAAAGCCATTGTTCAGTGCAAAGTAGAGCTTTTTGGGTTAGGGAGTGTGGGTCAGAGATGTTGGCTGTAGAAAATTGTGGAGTCTTCTGCATATTGCAGAAGAGAAGACTGATAGCACAAGGTGAAAAGATCATTGGTGAAGATGTTGAATAAGAGGGGACCCAAGATGGAACCTTGTGGAACACCAGTAGAGATGGGCAAGAAAGGAGAAGGGGAAGAGAGCCATTTGACTGATTGTTAAGTGTCCAGACAGACAGCTAGCGAACAAGCTGAGGGTGGATAGGTGAAAGTTATCAAGTTTAGATAGAAGTAATGGATGAGACACTATCAAAAGCTTTGGAGTGGTCAAAAAAGAGACATGAAGTAAGTTTATTGTTGTCCAAAGATTCTGCAATGGTGTGAGTGAAGGAGAGTAGAGCAGTAGTTCTGCTGTGACAGGGGCGAAAGCCATGTTGGGTAGGGGTGAGCAAGTTGCGATTGAGAAGGTGATGGAGAAGTTGTGTGTGGATACATTTTACTAGTATCTTAGATAGTGGGGACAGAATGGTAATAGGTCAATAGTTAGAAGGGTCAGTGGAGTTACCTCCTTTATGGAGAGGGATAGTGTAGAATGATTTCCAAAGTCTAGGAACAGTAGATTCTTGCATAGATCTATTTATTAATGTTGTCACTGGGTAGGCAATAGAGTCAGCTGCGAGTTTGAGGAAGGTAGGAGGTAATTTGTCAGTAGAGGGAGAGCAGGGTTTGCATTTGAGCAGTAGAGATTTGATGTAGAAAATGGGAACAGGCTTAAAATAAATAGTGTTGGGGCGGGTGTGGGGTCAGGTGAAGAGGTAGGTTGAGAGGGTAGGAGATTTTAGATGGAGGAGAAAAATGTGAATTAAGTAGGATAGCTGTTTCCTCAGGAGTTGGGTTTGGGTAGGGGGAGGGGTTAAAGGGACTACCTGGGTAAAGGATGTTAAGTGTTGTCCAAAATTTCTGAGGATTTGAATTATATTTGTTCTGGTCTGAGCTACAGAATGACAACTTGTCTATTACTGCCTGTTTTTTAGCAAGATTGCATAGTTTGTATTTGAGAAGAGGTGTTTGTTTAGATTTGATCCAGGCTTTCCAGACACAGTCTCTGTTTCATGATGGACTTAGTTTCCTTTGAAAGCCAGGGAGCATGACTGGATTTCACTCTAATCTTCCTGGAGGGAGCTAGGGAGTCCAGAGTATTCAGGAAAATGCTGTTAAAAGTGTTAACATAATCATTTAGAGGGAGTTGTCTAAGGATGGACCAGTCCATGTTTTGTAGAATAGAGTTTAACTGTGAAGAATTAAATGTAGATAGTTTTCTACAGTCTTTGAAAAGGTGGGGTTTAAGAGTATGGGAGTTGTATCTTAGGATGGAGGTAGGGAGATGGTCACTAAGGGAGTCTGGTAAGGTTGTGGGCTGGTGGTAGTGATGGGGGGTGTTGGTAAGAATCCAGTCTATTATGGAGCTGGAGGTTGAGGTTTTGTGGAAGCAAGTGAGGGTAGAAATGAGTTGGTGAAAACCATGACTGTGAATACTATGTAGGGGAGAGTCAGTAGAGAGTTTTGACCAGTCTATATTGACATCGCCAAGGATGAAGGTGGAAGCTGGGAATAGGTGTGGGGTAAGGTGAAAGGTTAAGGCTGTTAGAGTACATGATGGCTACGCCGCCACCTTTCTTTGAAGGTCTGTCAGAGCGGTAGGTGCTGCAGCCAGGAGGGAGTATTTCACTACTAGAGATATGTGGCTTGAGCCATGTTTCAGATAGGGATAGGATGTGAGGGGTTTTGTAAGCAATCCAAGAGTGCAGCTCAGTAGTTTTATTAGCTAGACTTTGAATATTCAGTGAATAAAAGGTTAGGTGTTTACATGGAGTTGAGTTATGGGATAGAGGTTGTATGTCTGGTAAGTTACTGGAAGAGAATTATGAGGAGGAGGTAGATAAGGTAGATGGGGGGTGGGGAGAGGGGAGGTGTAGAGAGGCCTGGATTGGGGTGGATGCCCCCGGAGGAGAGCAGGTCTTTAGTGAGAAGAGCAATTGATGTGAAACGTTGATAGTATTTGGGTGGTTTAGATTTAGTCTTATTGGATAGTTTGAGAACTTGTAATATGTGTCTTTTATAAAGAGTTGAGGTAGATGTGTTAAACAGGTTTGGAAAGATGGTAAAGGGAGAAGAAGTAGGAAAGCTGTAGTACGAGTGAGAAGTTGGAGAACAGAGGAATGGATATGTGAGGTGGTAGTGATAGGAGATAGAGAGTAGAGTGAGTAGTGTTGCAGATATAAGTAGATGCAGCATGATGAGTAGTTTGGATTGGGTGTGGAGAAAGGAAGTTAGGAAAGGATGTATAGTAGGGGAATATGCTATGCTTGATTGGAAGTTAAAGTGTGGGATTGGAGATAAGCAGGACGTGGATTTGTAGTGGATGGCTTGGCAGGAAGGGGAGGGATGGTTAAGTATAAAGGAAACTGTACTGGGGGTGGGAATGGGGGTAGGGTAGGGGAGCGAAGTGAGCCAGAGCGTAGCGAGGGTGAACGGAGTGGGGCTGCACCAACAAGGAAGGACCCAGTAAAAAAAAAAAACAATCAGTGAAAGAGGAGAAAGGGAGAGAAAAGAGAGTGTAGGGTTCCAGCTATAAGCAGAGGTAGTGGGCCTGAGATTAGGGTAGCAGGGGGTTAGAAGCAAAGCACAAGTATAGAAGCTTAAAGAAGAGCAAGGTAGGGCAAAGAATAAGGGGGAGCTTAGGATCTCTTGCTGTGGTAGAGAGGAAACAGGCAGATAAAAGGAGAAATGGGTATATGGAAAGTAGTTTGGATTGTGGGGGTATGTTTAACAGTGGAAAAGTTTAGGGCTGAGTGGGGGGTAGGAAGACTGAGGGATAAGCAGGTTAGAGTAGGAGAATGGGGTAGTGGAGAGGGAGCGGTCAGCAGGTGAGCTACAGCCAACAAAGTGGTAGCCCTAAGATTACAGGCAGCATATATATGTTCCAGGTGAGCAGTACATACATGTTGTTCTGAAAATCTGTTTAGTTTTTTGTTGGAAGGTTTTCATTAAGACAAAGTCTTAAAAAATTGATATAGGTTCAAATGAAGATATGTACTTACCATAACAATAGATCTGTGTTGTCCTTTCCATCCTTCCTCAAAGTAAGGGTCTTCAGTTCAGAGTCAGATCTGACTGTCCACTTCCAAGCTTTGGATACAGTACTCAGTCTCCTTCCCTTACTCATTCACTGTATATAGAATGAGCTACCTCACACTGAGTTGGGCTGCAAGAAGACAGATAAAAATAAAACAAATAATGAAGAAGCCAACAGACATTTATATATATTAAATGTATGTGTGTACAATGTTGGTAAACAACCTCAAGGAGCCAATATTGCATCAGCGAGAGAAATCCAGTAGTGATGATAACATGCACTATAAACTAAATGAAAGGGGGAAGGCATAGATAACGGAGGAAGGACAAAAACAGATACAAGAGATGAAGCAATGTGGCAAGTACTTAACTTGCATATCTGATGCTGTCTTTTCATCCATTCCTCAACATATTGTACCATAACACTTAGGTGGTTCTTTGGACGGATATTCAGAAGCACAGGTGAAACAAAGGAAGCTCTTCACCTGAATTTTATGTCCAGTTTGTAATTGAAAATGAAAAACCAGGTAGCTGCAGCACAAATGTCATCCAGTGGCACTCTAGATAAGAAGGTTGTAAAAGAAGCTACAGATCTAGTAGAATAAACATTTGAAAAGTACAGTTGTGTACACTTGCCATAAATATAGATGTTAGAGTGTATTCACTGTTGTAGTCATCACATTTGGGTTATCCCTGCCAGGGTAGCCCTTGTCCGGCCTGACTACCAGAGGCTTAGTATTTCTGCTCGGTTGCTGTCGCTTCAGGACTGTCAAGAGCCCCCAAGTGGGAGTCAGGTTCTAGTGGAAGAACTCCACTAGTAGAAAGTAAATACAAATATGTCCCTTTCAAGAAAAGGAGAGGGGGATGGAGGGAGAGAAACCAGGACTGCAACAGTGAATATACTCGAATATCTATATTCATGGTAAGCGTATACAACTGTACTATGTTCTTCGTGTTTCACTGTTTCAGTCATCACATTTAGGTTGAATCCCAAAGTGGAGGAAGTGGGTGGAGGCAGTCAAGAAAACTAGGGGCTGGCTAGGATGCCCTGCAAGACTGCAGAGGCAAACCCTGCCCTGGATTTGGAGAAGACAGGCAGGTGGTAATGTTTGGTAGAGGTGTGAACAGATGTCCAGGTGGCAGCCTCCAAGATGTTCTTGGTGGGAACTCCTCTGAGAAAAGCTGCAGAGGTGGAGGCTGCCCTGGTGGAGTAAGTCCTTCGAGGAGTAGCCCAAGCTGCTGCGGCACAAATGTCATCCACAGAGGATTTAGACCAGAAAACAGATGAAGCTGCCATTACTCTAGTGGAATGAACTTGTAAAGATTTTGGTAAGGCCATGCCCAAACTATCATAAATGAAAAACACAAATGGTGAGCTATCTGGACAAGGTTACTTTGGTGACTGGTTTACCCAATTTAAAATGCGAGAAGGAAACAAATAATTGGTCAGATTTCCTGATACCTTTGGTTCTATGAAAGTAAAAACACAACTGCCTGTGAACATCTAATAAATATAACAAGTATTCAACTTTGTTCTCAAAGTTTGAAAAAATACTGGTAAACTGATGGACTGATTGCTATCTGTCTCCAATATCATCTTTGTTAAAAAGTAGAGATTAGTAGAGAGATACTCTCTGAAAGATCAAATATGATGGTTTGGAAGATAAGGCTCGAATTTCTGAAATCCTTCTTGCAGAAGTTATGGCTACCAAAAAGATAATCTTCCAAGAAAGGAATCCGAGGTCGGATTTAGCTGCTGGTTCAAAGGGGGGGGGGGGGTATAATGGCATGCAGTACTAAATTTCAGTCCCAAGAGGGAGTTGCGCCTTTATAGGGGTGACTAAAATGACAGTGCCTCTCAAAAATGCTTTGCAGTGTTTATGTGAAGCAACTGAAGAACCTGGGAAGCCAATGTGAAAATTAGATATAGCTGCCAAGTGGACTTTGATAGTCAGAGACAACCCTTCTTTGAAAAGCTGAGCTAAACAATCAAGTACATCATGAATCGGGGCAAAAACGGGCTCAGTGTTAATTTGTAGTGCCCAGTGAACAAATCCTTTCCATTTACTGGAATATAGCTTGCATGTAGCTGGTTTAGGAGCAGACAGGAGTATGTGTTGGACTGGTGAGGAGAGCATACGTTGCCTGGCTATTAATGGAAATGTAGAAGACAGGCCATTAGCCCAAAACTGAACATGACTGGGCAAATCATGCCTGTCAGGTGAGACAGGAGGTCTGGAGTTTTATCCAGAATCAGTTGGTGAAGTAAGTGAAGCCACAGGAAAGGGAACCAAATCTGTCAAGGCCAATATGGTGAAATGAGGATTACTTTGCATTTCAACCTGGATGCTTTCTGCAGAAATTTCAGGATTAATGGGAGTCAGGGGAAAGGGATAAAGGAGACAGTTGTGAACAGCATTCATTGGTGACTCACCACTTGGGAGGATCAGGGCGAAGTAATTGCTGCACTTGTTTCAGACAGGCGAGAACGTTGTCTCCTGCCTTCGATATCTAATGCCTGTCTGGGGAGGAAATGAGCCAGTCATATAGATATGGAAACAGAAATCTATGCAGTCTCACGTGCACTACCACTACTGCCATGCACTTGGTAAACACCCTTGAGGCTATGACGAGACCATAAGGCAGTACACTCTGAATTGATCATGACTGGCTCCCAGCCATAAGCGCAATTATCTCCTGGATCATTTGTTCATCTTTATGTGATAATACACATCCTGAAGGTCTATCTCGCACATCCCTTTGTACTTTTCCAGAAACAAATGGACTGAAGTGTGACCATCCAGACCCTGTTTCAAACTTACTTTTTAAAGTTGATGATTCAAACTTATTTGTTAAAGTTGCTGAGATCCAAGATTGGTCTCCAGTCCCAGTTTCTTTGGCACTAAAAAGAATCTAGAGTAAGTTCCGGGGGATCCTCTCTAGTCTAGTGGGACTTCTTGGAGGACTCATTTTTCTAGTAACTTTTGTCCTGAACAGCTGCTTGTTCCCTCCGACTGGGTGGAACATCAGGGATTTTTCTATAGTGGGGAGGATGAAGGGAAAAGAGTATGATTTATCTCCTGGAAATGATCCTCTGCACCCATGTCTATGAAGTTATTTCCAGCCAGGCTCTCTGGTGCAGGGACAATCGACTCCAGATTGCCTCTAGGGCAATCGGGCCTCTGCTCAGCAGTGCTAGAAGGGTCTGCAAAAGAAAATCTCTGGACCCTTGGTTCTGTGGGCCACCTCTGCTGCAAGGGCAGTGTTTCCATTGGAGCCCCCCCTTCTTCCCCTGGGGGAATTACTTCCACGTATGTCTTGAAAAAGTCCCTTGGGATTTTCTGAACCACATTTCCCCCCGCTTCGCTGATTCCTGTAGAAGGAACTTTGCAGAGTGGAGAAACTTAAGCCCACTGCAGATGGGGTCTTTCCATCTTTCTCACACCTGGACAATGCATCTCTTACTTTAGGACTGATTAAAGACATGCTGTCAAATGGGGCATTGATGAATGTAGACTTGAAATGCTCCACAAAGGCACACAAGTGCATCCAGGTGCATCTCCTGATGGCAATGCCTGCTCTACTTGTTCCTTCAGTTACATGTGAAATGAGCCTCATGAAGAGTTAGAAAGACTGGAGGGTAGCCCAACTGGGAAGTAACTGAGGCTTGTACTTCCTCAGGTAAGGATCCTGAGAGGGTATCAGACAGCTTTTTAATCAGATCCCTCTAACCTAGTGAAATGTGCCAGGTACTTCAGTGACCATAAGGAGAAGGTTACTGAAGCACAGACATGCTTCTTGAACCTACCCATCACCTGAAACTCATTTGGGGGGGGGGGGGTGGATAGAGGAAGTTTTCTCAGCTAGTTCCTTCTTCATTTCCACCGCCATGACCATGAAATCCACAGGCACACCTTTTGTCCATAATTGTTTGGACTCAGGAGTGGTAATTTTGTCTGGTCTCCGGGGACCTGGCACAATGTTATCGGGGGGATCCCATGCCTGCTTAGAGATCAACTCAATGAGCGTCACTGGTGGGCAGAGTCACCCAGGAGTTAGACAAGCAGGTACCAACAGCCTCCATGTACACAGACTCCTCAGATGAAGGATAGTTGGGCTTCCGATCACCTCTCCGTTTTAAAATTTCCAGGCAGTCTCCAAAGAAGACATCAGAAGGTGATCTTGGGGACCTTTTGCCCACATTGAAGTCTGTCTTTGGTTATGAATTCTTCTGGGGAATCCCAGTGCTTCCTCTTGCTCAACTTCTTCTTGGGGACCTCCTCAGTGGGATGCTCTGGGCAGGTATCAGAAGAAATTGGAATGCCCTGCTGGGAAGCCTGGATTTTCAGTACTCGCTGCTCCCATGGAGAAAAAGGTTAACACTGTATGCAGAGATAACAAGGTTGGGGGCTGAAAATTCAAGGAGTGAGGGGCCATCTAAGCTGTTGAAGCAGACCTGGCTCCCTCCAAAACCTCAAAGGATGACCTTCCCTGAAAGGGAAAGGACTCTGGATCCAAGAGGGCAAGCCTCTTGATCCTAGTCCCTCCCTGCTCCAAAGGAAAGTCCTCCTGAGGCTGACGCCGGATGAGAGCCAAAGCCCCTAGGTGTAGGGATGGCTCCAAAAACTTCAGTGTTGATCCAAACACCTTAGAGCACATTAGGCAGCTACAGTTCCAAGACAGCTTTCGCTCCAGCTGAATCGAACTCTGAGCAAACAACGGATCTGATGACAGCATTATCTTTATATCTGAAGCAGACAGTACCTGCTAGCTTGGATCCAAGAACTCTGAAGCTTCAAAAAAGTTAAACGAGGATGTAAGGGAGGGGTAGCCGATGTATGAACTCCTGACCAGGAGGAGAACCCAAGGAAACCCACGGCATGCCCTGCCCCCTGAGAATCTTTCTCACCAGTCTCTCTTTGTCCTCTTCGGTCAAACTCCTAGATGAATGGGTAGATATTAGAAAAAGCAACTCTGATCTTTCCAAAAAGGGAGAAGGGACTCTTAATGGAACTGGGTCAATTGAAGGAGAGTATTCCGGTGGTGGTGCTGCGGTAGCGTTGTCGCCTCACAGTTAGACGGTGGTGGTGCTGCGGTAGCATTGTCGCCTCACAGTTAGACGTTACCGGTTTGATTCTCAGTTAGCGCGTCTTCTGGTGTCAACATGCATGGATGGGCGTTCCTTCGTTGAAGGTTATGCATTAGGCTCGGCAAGCCTGCATGTAAAAATCAACTGCCAATCATTAGTGGACCGGAGTTCCGCTGTGGCGACCCCTAACCGGGAAAAGCCGAAAGACAGTAGTAGTATTGGTCCTTGGTAAAGCAGGAGGACTAGAAGTCAAATCAGCTGGTGTCTGACCTGATGAAGGTTTAGTCTTGTCCGATGCTAGATCCAAAGAAGTTGATGGATCCACATCTTGTTTACTTTCAGATCCGAAGAGGTTGTAGGATCCAAAAGCTTGGGTCTTTGAGCCAACAGAAGCCTCCTCTTTGATTTTGCAGAAGTTTTTGATGAAGACGGACTAGATGATGTTGACTCGCCTTTTTATGTTTATCGGAAGGGGAAGCTCCAGCCTCATTGAATGATTGAAGACCTTTTAGCATCAGCTTATTCTTGCCTTTAACCAGAGTTCTATGGTTGAACGCCCGGCAAATACAATCTTCTGGGGTCCCAAGCAATAGACACAGTATGTGAAGCAGAACAAGGCATTTTTCTCCGACATGTTCTACATTTAAGTCATCTGGCCCTTTTTCTGCCATACTGAAGAAACAAACAGGTTAAGCAAAAGCTAATAGAAAGCCCCCCCTCCCCCAAGAGAAAAAGTAAGAGGCGGGAGGGGGATACCAACAATGGTGATAGGGAAATGCACCAAGTGTAAAGGGAAGGAATACTATAAATAGTATTCAGAGGTACTTTCATACAAAGGGAAGGGTAAATAACAGCAAGAAAGCAGTCACTGGGCAAGTGGTATAAGCTAAGTTACAAGAGAAACAGAGTAAACAGAGAAAACGCAAAAAAAACTATTTAGAAGAGAAAAGGAAGTTTTAAATTCAATTTAATAGACTTACCTGCTCAAGAGCAACTAGTCTAGTTTTGATGCATAGACTCTCCCATTACCATACATATAAGAGGAAGTTTTAAATATGTTTTGATGCATAGACTTCCCAGACAGTTACCATACATAAAAGAGGAAGCTTTGAATAATCAGAGCCGGATTTCTTTTTCAAAGAAAACTCAGAAGTATGGATAAATTGTAGGCAAGTTTACTTTCTCACAAAAGATGGCTCAGTGTTCTCTTTTTCCATTTCAGTGGTTCCAGGCAACGTTGTAATCCACAGCTGCTCTTACCTCTTGTACTGAGCACAGCAAGGCCATTAATACCACTCAAAGTGATTCAAGACAGTCTCGTGTACCGACAAATAACTGGAAAAAAAAAAGTCTGCATACTAGCAAGACTTACTAGCAGTTTACCTTTACAGTATGAAAAAAATGAAACTAGATATATAAATAAATAATTCTAACCCAGGTTAAGGCACAGGATTACAAACTGGTAGACTTTGGTTTGAAACCTGGTTGAGGCAAAACTGAGCTGCAGCAGTATCTGCGCAGAAGGTAGGTCTAGCAATCTACTTCTGTAATATATGCCACAAGAACACTATGGGGTTTATCCAGAGAGTCACCCATGAATTCTTTTCGACTCAAGGGCATCTACTTTATATATATACATATATATATATATATATATATATGTATATATATATATATATATATATATATATATATATATATATATATATATATATATATATATATATATATATATATATATATATATATATATATATATATATATATATATATATATATATATATATATATATATATATATATATATATATATATATATATATATATATATATATATATATATATATATATATATATATATATATATATATATATATATATATATATATATATATAGATATATATATATATATATATATATATATATATATATATATATATATATATATATATATATATATATATATATATATATCTGTATATATATATATAACACTGTATATATATATATATATATATATATATATATATATATGTGTATATATATATATATATCTGTATATATATATATATATATATATATATATATATCTGTATATATATATATATATATATATATATATATATATATATCTATATCTATATCTATATATATATATATCTGTATATATATATATATATATATATATATATATATATATATATATATATATATATATATATATATATATATATATATATATATATATATATATATATATATATATATATATATATATATATATATATATATATATATATATATATATATATATATATATATATATATATATATATATATATATATATATATATATATATATATATATATATATATATATATATATATATATATATATATATATATATATATATATATATATATATATATATATATATATATATATATATATATATATATATATATATATATATATATATATATATATATATATATATATATATATATATATATATATATATATATATATATATATATATATATATATATATATATATATATATATATATATATATATATATATATATATATATATATATATATATATATATATATGTATATATATATATATATATATATATATATATATATATATATATATATATATATATATATATCAATCTGCAGGTTGTGATTTCAATCCTCAATGGGCAGTTTCTAACAGAATTGGGGGTTGGCATTAATCGTTAAGGTGCATCTCACAGACTCAAGGTACAAGGTTTGATTCTCACATTTGGGAAATTGGCTAGGCTAACAATAGACCACAAAGGCAGTTAGCCTACTACTTACTTATGACCCTATAAATCAGGGCTGTGTCGGATGCAAAATGGCCATTCTGTTGTGCAATAACTCCACACTTTGTTGCTTTGTCTGAAGAGAAAATGGACGGGCTTGTCAAGAAACGAGTTGCAAGAGTCACCTTGTACAACAAATGTTCAGTAGTTCATACCCGTTATATTTAACCTAAACCATAACTGGGAAAATGATCCACATCACATATATGCCAAGGACAAGGAACAGTTCTAGGACTCATAAAAGCCATTCCCAAATCAAAATAGAAAAACAGACCCACGTGGAGTTAATGCTCTTGATATAAAACACACAAGAATAACGCCAAAACAGAAGATATAAATCAAGAGCAACACAATGAAGGGCATGTAAAATTACTTCAGAAGGCACAATCCTAGAATCCAGAAATGATAATCCACAATGAAATGATACAGAATAGATTTTAATTCAGTGCACAGTGGTTAGCACTTTCGCCAATAGCTTCATCAGACCAATATTAAACATTACATCTTGATTTAAATAGTCAGAAGGGCGGGAAAACACAATAAATACTTAAAGAGATATCTCATTTATTATAAAAACAGCCTAAAAGTCACAGCATAAAAATCTACATATAACAATGCAATCTATCTACTGAATAAAATAAAATAAAATCTATACAAAGAAAACTGAAAATATAAAAGTCTCTTATGCACATATAATATAATCGTATCAAAATATTACCTAATGTGCCAACAAATACATCCAAGTAAATCCAAAAAACGCATGTATGATTATACATGTCCCTATGTGCCTAATAAAACCTAAACAGTTATGTGTGTGTATGTTATAACTCCTAACATCTACTAGCCCATAGAGCTAACATACCTCCTGTATATATGACTATCATGACTGGGGACGAAATACACATCATACCTCAAAAGATCTCCACAAAATATAGAGGTGTATGAATGTGAAGAAAAAAATCTTTTCATTCACAGTTTCAACCTCCTCATCTTCAAATATGGTTTAATTGGTACCTTCCCATTCAAATCAGGGGGCATATCTGACCTGAGTTTGATAATCCAATTGGTCTCCCTAGACTCAGTGAGATTACCAATGTCACCACCTCTGTTCGTATCACGCATTCTCTCAACAATCCTGAACTTAAAGGAATGGTCAACACCATTTTCCCCAACGTGTTTAGCCAACGCGTTGTGAGTTGTTCCTTTCCTAATATGGTATATGTGTTAACGCATTCTATCTCTAAGGCACCTGTTGGTCTTGCCAACATAGAATGCGGAACACACCGTACAGGATGCCAGATGCACAACATCAGCAGACTTGCAATCCCCATTCGCTCGCACTCTAAAACTACCTAAACCATTCGGATGAACGAAAATGGGACTAGAGTCAATATAAGAGCAAAAATTGCAATGATGACATGGGGACGTGAAGTTCGAACCATCCAGGGAAACTGACAAAGGGACCCTGGGATAGCACAATAACTTCTTAAGGTTCAACTTGTTTTTATAGATTAATCTAGGTTTATTTCCAACTATCTCTCTTACTACAGGATCCACAGATAGAATATGCCAGTGTGCAACAATGACATCTTTAATATTCCCCACGTCACGTGTATAAAAAATAGGACACGTAACTTCACCAAAATTGCTATCCATTACTACATCATGGTTATCCACATTCATATCATTCACTCTAGAGGAGAAATACGGCGCTGCCCTATCTCTCCTTAAGCTCTCTATATCTTTAGTACCAGTGGCCAGATCTTGTTCAGTATAACCACGTTCTCTCAATCTCTGTGCAAGATAGTCAATTCCATCTTTAAAATACATATCAATTGGAGTATATCTCGAAATGCGCATGGCCTGGCCCCGAACTATATTCTTATATACATAACCCGGGTGCATACTATGCCGGTGTAAGAGGGCATTCCTATGCCAGGACTTCCTATAGAGTCCCGTGTTTATCATACCATCACCCAATTTCTCTACAAATACATCCAAAAACGGTAACCTGACCTCAGAGTACTCAACTGAAAAGTTCAAAAAAATCGGTGGTATTATTGATCTCCCTGATAAATATGTCCAACTCATCTGTTGTACCCTCCCATAAAATAAACAGGTCATCCACAAAACGCCTGTAAAAGGGAGCAAACCTGTTATAGAGGCTGTTCTGAAACATGAATCTAACTTCCCACTCAGCCATGACTAGGTTGGCGTAGCTATTGGCACAGGAAGTGCCCATAGCTATGCCATCCCTCTGGAGAAAAAGTTGGTCTAAAAAGCATTGGACTCCAGTATCACTTCTAAGAATGTCATAAGTAGATCTATCTCTAGTCCACTGAGTCCAGAGACCCTTCTCAAGTAACTGTCAACCATCTCTATACCCACCAAATTCGGTATAACAGTGAACAACGACTGTACGTCCATCGTAACAAAAAGATAAAAAGTCACTGTCGTGTTACACCCCAAAAATCCATATAGATCCAATAAAAACTGTTTGGTATCCCGCAGAACGAATTGATTATCATCAACTATAGGCCTCAATTTATGTTCCACATAGATAGAGAATGGTTCAGTAGACCACCCTCTACCTGCTACTATGGGCCTTAAAGGTGGATTCACAAGATCTTTGTGAATCTTGAGAAGTCCTTGTATAGCAGGTGTCAAAGGATGTACGACTTCCAAAAACTTAAACAGTTTAAAATCAATTACTTCACTCTTCAAGAGGTCAAGTAACATATTGTGAACGTTATCACTAATACCTCTAAGCTGGTCAGTAGTAATAGATATATAAAATCTCTGGTCACTCAACATACTAAGCATGTCCCTGTTATATCTAATGGTATCCATCACAACAACTCCTCCCCCCTTGTCAGCTGGTCGGATAACAATGTCAGGGTTGGAACGCAGCCCCTTAAGGGCTTCTCTCTGTTTGTAATTAAAATTATAAGTCCCTCTACCATGCCTATGATCATAGTTCATATTGTATAGATCATCCTCTACAAGTTTACTGTAGGCTGCTAACAAAGGGGGAACAGGTGGTATATAAGTACTGGGTTTCCTGACTATCATTATAACCAAACCATCGAAATTCCAACTTCAAAGACAGATTTCGAATAAAAAGTTTAAAGTCTCTGAGTGTTTCCTCTAAATTGCTGAAACAGGTTGGAATAAAGGATAACCCTCTAGAAAGCACATTCAATTCATCTTGGGACAAATCAAGTGATGATAAATTAAAAACTAGTCTGTTTTCCTCACTTCCCACATCCTCTTGATGCTTAAATTCTGGGGGCGGTCTGGGGAAAGTTTCCGCTTCTGCCGCCCTCTGCTCATTGATAGTTTCCTCCCTTCCCCAGAGATGGACCTGATGGGGAAGGGGTGTTTAGAATCAAACACCTTGTCGATGGGTCTACTACCTCCTATGACCGAATCAGCAATGGAACCATCGGAATGAGTACCAGGAGTACCAGTACAATTGGTTTTCCTTCTCACAACGGGACCAGCCAACTCTGTGGAAGCAACAATGGGCGTGTTGCCCACTGCATCCCCCTGTGGGCCAGTACTCAAAATAGGGCCCTGTGTGTCACTCAACACTACTGCTGTGTTTATTGACTCATTCAAAGCGTTGACATCAAGACTTGTAACATTAGATCCTACACCAGCATCAATAACGGGAACATTCAATACATCACTTCTCAAAACAGGAACAGAACCATGCTCAACATTTACAGAACTAACCACATTGCTGTTAGTATCATCATGAACTACACGGCCTCTCAACTCGTTAACTCGAGGCAAAGTAAATATATTACCTAATTTAAAGTCAGTACTTATATACCACCTGTTCCCCCTTTGTTAGCAGCCTACAGTAAACTTGTAGAGGATGATCTATACAATATGAACTGGCGTGATCATTGGCATGGTAGAGGGACTTATAATTTTAATTACAAACAGAGAGAAGCCCTTAAGGGGCTGCGTTCCAACCCTGACATTGTTATCCGACCAGCTGACAAGGGGGGAGGAGTTGTTGTGATGGATACCATTAGATATAACAGGGACATGCTTACTATGTTGAGTGACCAGAGATTTTATATCTCTATTACTACTGACCAGCTTAGAGGTATTAGTGATAACGTTCACAATATGTTACTTGACCTCTTGAAGAGTGAAGTCATTGATTTTAAACTGTTTAAGTTTTTGGAAGTCATACATCCTTTGACACCTGCTATACAAGGACTACCCAAGATTCACAAAGATCTTGTGAATCCCACCTTTAAGGCCCATAGTAGCAGGTAGAGGGTGGTCTACTGAACCATTCTCTATCTATGTGGAACATAAATTGAGGCCTATAGTTGATAATAATCAATTTGTTCTGCGGGATACCAAACAGTTTTTATCGAATCTCTATGGATTTTTGGGGTCTAACACGACAGTGACTGATTATCTTTTTGTTACGATGGACGTACAGTCGTTGTTCACTGTTATACCGAATTTGGTGGGTATAGAGATGGTTGACAGTTACTTGAGAAGGGTCTCTGGACTCAGTGGACTAGAGATAGATCTACCTATGACATTCTTAGAAGTGATACTTGAGACCAATGCTTTTTGCTTTTTAGACAAACTCTTTCTCCAGAGGGATGGCGTAGCTATGGGCACTTCCTGTGCCAATAGCTACGCCAACCTAGTCATGGCTGAGTGGGAAGTTAGATTCATGTTTCAGAACAGCCTCTATAACAGGTTTGCTCCCTTTTACAGGCGTTTTGTGGACGACCTGTTTATTTTATGGGAGGGTACAACAGATGAGTTGGACATATTTATCAGGGAGATCAATAATACCACCAATTTTTTGAACTTTTCAGTTGAGTACTCTGAGGTCAGGTTACCGTTTTTGGATGTATTTGTAGAGAAATTGGGTGATGGTATGATCAACATGGGACTCTATAGGAAGTCCTGTCATAGGAATGCCCTCTTACACCGGCATAGTATGCACCCGGGTTATGTATATAAGAATATAGTTCAGGGCCAGGCCATGCGCATTTCGAGATATACTCCAATTGATATGTATTTTAAAGATGGAATTGACGATCTTGCACAGAGATTGAGAGAACGTGGTTATACTGAACAAGATCTGGCCACTGGTACTAAAGATATAGAGAGCTTAAGGAGAGATAGGGCAGCTCCGTATTTCTCCTCTAGAGTGAATGATATGGATGTGGATAACCATGATGTAGTGATGGATAGCAATTTTGGTGAAGTTACGTGCCCTATTTTTTATACACGTGACGTGGGGAATATTAAAGATGTCATTGTTGCACACTGGCATATTCTATCTGTGGATCCTGTAGTAAGAGAGATAGTTGGAAATAAACCTAGATTCATCTATAAAAACAAGTTGAACCTTAAGAAGTTATTGTGCTATCCCAGGGTCCCTTTGTCAGTTTCCCCGGATGGTTCGAACTTCACGTCCCAGTGTCATCATTGCAATTTTTGCTCTTATATTGACTCTAGTCCCATTTTCGTTCATCCGAATGGTTTAGGTAGTTTTAGAGTGCGAGCGAGTGGGGATTGCTAGTCTACTGATGTTGTGTATCTGACATCCTGTACGGTGTGTTCCGCATTCTATGTTGGCAAGACCAACAGGTGCCTTAGAGATAGAATGTGTGAACACATATACCATATTAGGAAAGGAACAACTCACAACGCGTTGGCTAAACACGTTGGGGAAAATGGTGTTGACCATTCCTTTAAGTTAAGGATTGTTGAGAGAATGCGTGATACGAACAGAGGTGGTGACATTGGTAATCTCACCGAGTCTAGGGAGACCAACTGGATTATCAAACTCAGGTCAGATATGCCCCCTGGTTTGAATGGGAAGGTACCAATTAAACCATATTTGAAGATGAGGAGGTTGAAACTGTGAATGAAAAGATTTTTTTCTTCACATTCATACACCTCTATATCTTGTGGAGATCCTTTGAGGTATGATGTGTATTTCGTCCCCAGTCATGATAGTCATATATACAGGAGGTATGTTAGCTCTATGGGCTAGTAGATGTTAGGAGTTATAACATACACACATATAACTGTTTAGGTTTTATTAGGCACATAGGGACATGTACAATCATACATGCGTTTTTTGGATTTACTTCTTGGATGTATTTGTTGGCACATTATGTAATATTTTGATATGATTATATTATATGTGCATAAGAGACTTTTATATTTTCAGTCTTCTTTGTATAGATTTTATTTTATTTAATAGATAGATTGCATTGTTATATGTAGATTTTTATGCTGTGACTTTTAGGCTGTTTTTATAATATATGAGATATCTCTAAGTATTTATTGTGTTTTCCCGCCCTTCTGACTATTTAAATCAAGATGCAATGTTTAATATTGGTCTGATGAAGCTATTGGCGAAAGCGCTAACCACTGTGCACTGAATTAAAATCTATTCTTTATCATTTGATTATGGATTATCGTTTCTGGATTCTAGGATTGTGCCTTCTGAAGTAATTTTACATGCACATCATTGCGTTGCTCGATTTAAATCTTCTGTTTTGGCGTTATTCCCAAATCAAACTTTAACCAGCTGATTACCACTCTAAAGATAACATTTCTGCTACCCAAATATGGGCAGCTATTTCTTATTACAACACAACTGCTATAACCACCTTAACCAGAGAATGCAAAGAGCAAGCACTTGGTTAATTTAACAGTAGTGGAGGAACAGTCGTTAAATACAATGCTCTCACTATCTTGGCATTAAACCAAAAAAGCAAACAGTAAACATTTTTTCTGTATCAGCGTTGAGGAGAAACTACTACATGTTTAACATATCTGGAGAAATGAAGTAGAAACCACTGCTTTTCCATCGGAAACCGGCCTGTCCACACAATCGGAGAGACTGATGCGAGTGTGGCTTGTAATATTAAGAAAAGGGCGGAATATAATGATGAAAAAAGGCAATTAACAGATTTAAAAGAACCACATTCCGAATTGTGTGACGGAACCTGTAACTTTAAACAAAAAGACAGATATATGGCACAAACTACAGTTATATAAATGATATAGAGACATCACTCTATACATGCGTCAGCAGTAGAAATCAAGCAGGGATTTAAAAACATGTGCCTTTTAGTACTGTCTTCCTCTCACTCCAGTCATACGAGCAGACCTTTCAACTATCTAGAAATTTGCAAAATGACCAGAGTTTTGCTCCACAATTTTGGTCTGCTCCTTGTGA
The DNA here is from genome assembly GCF_019279795.1 of Protopterus annectens. Lineage (NCBI taxonomy): Eukaryota > Metazoa > Chordata > Ceratodontiformes > Protopteridae > Protopterus > Protopterus annectens. The sequence continues at coordinate 763,086,456 of NC_056741.1, forward strand.
AATCTGTGGGTGTCTGACAAAGCATTGAAGATTACAGTCACTAAAGGCAGGCATTGAAGTTTTAGACCTTATACCCTTCAGAAAGGATACAAGGCAAAAACTCAGTCTTCTAGCAGGTTTGTTAGAGAAATATTTATCCCTAATTTTGTCTCTTTGTTCCACCATTATTTGTCTGTCCAGAATTCTTAAGCAAAGTTATGAAAAGGTACAAATGCAAGGATGGGATAGCAATAGCGCCATTCCATTCATGACGGTGTATGAACAACACTAATGATACCAGATGATAAAGAAAATCGCACATCAGTGCTGCCAACCCATTTTAGGTAGTACCAGACTCTGAATAAATGACACTTCGCTTACTGGTTGGGCAGCCATACCCATTCACTCTACAAATCTCAGGAGTCTGAAAAAAACACCCCTCAAGGGCCAACTCAAGTGTCAGCTTCCACATGAACTCTTAATTAGTATCTATAGGCTCTCAATCTCTCAGGATAATTTGCAACTTATGTCAGTGCTGAGAGGCTGTGGAGCAAGAAGCATGCAAAATAGGACAGAAGAGATGACAAGCTTATAAATTAAAGGTTATTCTGAGATCATTGCTGCAGCAGCCTTACCTAACTGCTTTATATCCTACCAAGAATAAAACCAGCCAACTTTCAGAGATTAAGGGTACCTTTCAGACATCTAAAGTTACCATATCAAATATGTCAGGAGAAAAACAGCGGATTGGGTACCATACCATTCAAAGCTTACACACTGGGAGAGGCTGGCTAAAGCCCTAAAAAAGGTCAATGTCAGGAAAGTAAACTTAAATATATGCACCCTGGTAACAAAAATAAGGGGGAATAGAGGGGAGGAGGGAGGGATCAGCAACTGCAACAGTGAACAACTGAACATTTACTGCTATGGTAAGTTTACTTGCACATAAATATTATGTTCATCATTTGATCACTGCTGCAGTAGCCTTATCTTTAGACCTCCATTGCTTACACTGACTGGGAGGAGGTACTATGATTGGGGAAGGGACATGCCTAACCTACGCACCTTGAAAGGACAGAATTCGGGACAGGATTCCAAACACCCTGTGGCCTTCTTACAGTCACTTTTGAAGGAGGACAGTTGCAGTGCAGAGTACCATTTAGTACAAGTGACTTTTCTTTTCCTTTCTTGAAGAAAGTAAGCGTGTGTGCGAGTGTCCTAGAGGAATTCCTGTACTGACATTTAATGTATTTATGAAACCTGATAGCTTGTCCTTATCTTTATCCAATGCCCTGAAAATGAAAATCAAAGAAAGAAGCCGGAACATTAACACATTCTGCAATGAACAGTATTAAAATATCAAGAAAATCTGAAGCAGTCTTTTCATATGAAACTTTGGTTTTACTCAGAGTTTTGCAACTCGGGAATAGCAAAGGAAGCATTTACAGTCTTGGGGGAGGGGGGGAGCAACAGTTTACTGCACAAAAAGTTGCAGGTTCTTCTCAAAACAAAAAAGTCTTACGGCTTTACAAATTTCCACAGTATCTTTAATATACTCTCACACAACCAGGATGCATTCTCTTTCAGTATGTCTCCCTCCATCTCTCTCCTCTCTCTGCCTCTCAGTACTACTTCTAAAATGTTATGAGAATCTCAAACTTCATCTCTACGTCGACTTCCTGTCTTCATTCACTCTGCTGCCCCTTTTCCAGAGCTGCTGCTCCAGACATCAAATCCTCATCCAAGAAGGGCAAACACATTCTAAATGAGCTGAATTAAGCCTTCTTTTTGCATAGCATTAAACTGTTCCACTAAGCAAGCCTGTTCTAGTAATGACAAAGATTTCCTTTGATCTTAAAGCAATATTCTCAAAGTTCCTTTCTGCATTGGAAGAAACACTCATTCATTCACCTTACAAATTTACAGAGAACATTTTTTTGCAATAGTTCCATTTACATACTTTACATACTTCACATACAAAATTTAAAACTTGGCCTATTTGGCGAAATCTGGCACAAGACAAACAACTACTGAACCAAAGTCCATCATAACAAAACGATGGTGGGAATGTGAGAAGAAAAGAATTGCAAAAACAAGTTGGAAGTGATCTAAAATATAGCAACAATTTAGAAGAAATAAACATTTGTAACGTTGATCAAATTATACACTTCCATTATGAGACCATCGTCTGCAGCTGCTAGCCCTAGCATTGAAGTGGACAGACTGGATCATTTAAAAGAAACATTTTAAAGAGAGATATGCATGCCTGATCCGGCACAACCCAATAGTTTAAATGTGAAATTAAGACAGGTTTACTGTAAGGTGTGTACATAAATACCATACAGTATATGGACACAGTAAGGCTCACCTGAGAGATAAGAAAAAAAAAGTTATGTACTCACCATAACACTTCATCCGTTGTCCATTTTTCATTCTTTCTCAACTTTTGGGTTCGGATCTGATCCCTTGGATCAGACTTGGCCGTTACAATAGGTTGTGGTAACCAAAAAACTCTACAGCTTTTCCCTTGCCCATAATGCACCCTTCTTAAATACCTCAGATCTTGTTTGCTAACAGAAGTAAAAGAAAACATTAGAAGTATCCAGAGAAACTATATCTGGAGCTCAATACAAGGTAAGTGCACACCCAAGACTACTAGCTCATCTAGGAGTTCAAGGGTAGGGGAGCTGGTGGGTAGGCAGTTAAGGAAGAATGAAAATGGACAACACAGATAGAGCATTATGGTGAGTATGTAACATCTTTATCTGATTATGTCAATTTTCATCCTATCCTCAACCTATGGACAGAGTCCCCAGCTACGTTAGATCCTGGGTGGACTCGAGGATGTTCCTCAGCACCATTGAGCTGAATGATGCTCCATCCCTGGAGACCAAATCCAATTTGTAATGAGTAACAAAGGTATGAGGAGTAGACCAAGCTGCTGCGGCACAAATGTCATCCACAGAGGCTTTAGACCGGAAAACAGATGAAGCTGCCATTACTCTAGTGGAATGACCTTGTAAATATTTTGGTAAGGCCATGCCCAAATGATCATAAATGAAAGAAACACATTGCCTGATTTAAACCTGGAGAAGATATCCACTTTGTAGCACTTTAAAGTATGTACTAAGGACCATACACTGCTGTTTCTAGAAAACTTATAACATCCATTCCTTTCCAAAAAGTCACCGATAAATCCAAGGCCCTGGTAGGCTGAAGCCTTGACCCACCTGGTATTGCCGTATTGTGGTGGGTATAACAAATGGAAGGGTCTCTGATCCAGCTAAAGCCACTTTCAAACCTTTGGTTCCAGTGCTCAGACTCCCACTCCCTTATCCATAACCCCAGTGAACAAAGCAAACTACCTCAGATTGAGTTTGCCTGCCCAAAAAAGGCACTGTAAATTATAAAATATACAGCTGTGAGCAAACAGAGTACAGCTGACAAACACTGGTAACCTGCAGAAAAGGACAGGAACTTCAAGAGCCGGGGCCATGTCAGTTAGATCCATCTCAGAATGAAAATATATTTTAAACAAAGTACACTTCCACAAAAACAAAACAAAGGATGGGGATGGTGGGAGGGAAGTTGAGGGAAGGATGAGAACAGACAGGGATTTACTGCTATACTAAGCACATAACTTTCGTATTTGATGTCACACTGTCTATTTTTTAACAGATGGGACAGCGTCCTCAGCAACTTTTACTCTTGGGTGACCTCATGCAAGGATATTCTGGAGCACAGCTGAACCAAAGGAGGCCCTATATCTGGACTGCATATCCAATCTGTAATGAGAGATGAAGGTACGAACCTTGGACCAGGTACCTTGCAGCAGATATGTCATCAACTGAACAATGCAGAAAAAGGCTGTAGATAGTAATATCCCATGGAGGAACTGGATTTCTAAGAAGAGACCAAAGTAGTCATCCACCATGAAGGAAGACCTTTAACAACCTCCTCTCCAGCACCCAGCATGGCTTCAGGCCATACCACAGCACTACTACTACTGCCTTGCTCCCTTTCACGAATGCTATCCATCATAAAAATAATGGCCTATTCTCCTCTGCTATATTTCTGGACCTATCAAAGGCTTTTGACATGGTCTCACACAAACTACTAATCTCTGTTCTCACTAACCTATCATTTTCCAAATCAGCTAATTACTTTCACAGCTAACTGGCCACCAACAATCACTTGTCTGGCATAATGCTCCATCTCCTTGACTTCCTGTAACACTCTGTGTTCCTCAAGGCTCTATCTACTACATTCTATGACATCAAAAATGCATATACAAATATATATACAAATATATATATATATATATATATATATATATATATATATATATATATATATATATATATATATATATATATATAAATAAAAGTATGTATAGAAGTACATAACTTACATTAATCAAATTTAATGAAAATAAAAGGTTTATGCATTTTTGAGGTCATAGAATGTATTTAGGAATGTTTTTAAACATGTTTTTAGTATTATTGTATTACTGCTATAGTTTTAAACAATTATGCAATCAGGGGATTATGGGGTATATATGAGGATGCAACAGCTAGGGATTTATTCACACATCTGAAGAAGTCTTGTGGACAAAAACACTGTGGGAAATGTTGCGTTTTTTTTAATAAAACTGCTGCTCCTTCCAACTACTGCCTTGTATGTGATTTGCGGACTCCATTTGGTGCCTGTACCTGGTTTTTGTGAGTTACTTGTTTCTTCAGGTACCTTGCCTCATTGTTTTGTGTGTTTATCTGTATATACATCCTACCTTCATTCCTAGCCTTTAGCTAGATATTGCTGCATCTGTTCATTACTAGGTTTCATATTGTATGTATAGCTAATATTTCTGCAGTATGTATTATTTGCTATTGTATGCATATTCAATTTTTCTTCATGTACTCTATTGCTCATTTATTGCTCTGTGGAGCTTTTCTCCCCCGGCCTCCACTGAAAAAGGACCTGTGCCCAGTTGGAATTTTCCGGTAAACAAATGTAAATAAATAAAATAAATGAGGTCACAGATGTAGCAGAATGAGTATTTTGGGTAGGAAGGTCAAGGAATTACCTTTTCTTGATAAATATGGGAAATGCACTGAGTCAACCATCATGAAAGAGTCACTCTGGACACAGATGTTTTCCTAATTTAGCAGTAGAGAAGGACACAAATAACTGACAAGATTTTTAAAGGGCTTTGTTCAACGTAGGTAAAAACTTAAGATAATGAACATCCAGTAAAAGCATTATTCAACCCTGGTTTGGAAAACTTGGGAAGAAAAATGGAAAATTCATGGGCAGATTAATAGATTACTCTAACCCCTTTGAGAGAAGAGAAGGACTGGTTCTCAGGGACACTGTCCTGAAAAGTTAGGTATAGCAGTTTTGAGGATAAGGCATACAGCTCAGAAATTCTCTTGGCAGAAATGATAGCCACCAGAAATAAGGTGTTCCAAGATAAATACTTTAGATCAACTTTTGCAGCTGGTTCAAAGGGAGGGCCAGTCAAGTCCTGCAACACAATGGTTATATCCCACAGAGGAAATGGATCTCTAAGAGAAGGCTGAAATAGAAATGTACCTTGAAAGAAGGCTTTAGACGATCTAAGGGAAGTTATGGGGGTGTGATTTTCCTCTATGTGCAAGAAGGAAATTGCAGCTAACTGAACTTTAATAGTGGAGCAGCTGGCACCACCTTGAAAAAAGACGTGAAATAAAGTCAAAGATAGATGGAATGGGGACAAAAATGGATCAGTATTTTTCTCCACAGCCCAAACAGAAACATTTTTCCATTTACTTCTATAAACCTTCCGAGTGGAAGGTCTTCGAGAAAGACATGTGGACAACTGGGGATGACAACCTGGACTGTCAAACCATTACTGGAAAGGGGAGAAACCATGCGGTCAACTTGAGGGATTGAATGTTCGGGTGAGGCAGCCCCAGTGAATGAGAAAGTAAACCTGGATCTGAGCTCAGCACCCAAAGTAGGTGAATTAGGTGACACCACTAGAAGAGAAATCACACTTGTTGGAGCCAATAGGGGGCTATGAGGATTATCATGCCCTTCTTTGCTGATACTTTAACTTTGTAATCTGTGGTATCGGGGGGGGCATAAAGGAGACCCTTCACCCCTGTCCTGTGGTGATTCCCCCCTCGTTTGGAAATAGAGCCAAGAACTTGTCGCATTTGGTGTTGTGGGGACACGCAAAGAGATTACAAGGTCAGCCCCAATGGCTGAAAATGCACTCTGTTACTAATCAGTTGTGGAACCAGGATGGATCTGCTCAACTTGTCCACCACGGTGTTGGATTTCCTGGGATATGTGTTGCAATTAGAAAGTGTCAAGAAGATATCACCCATTGTCACACTCTCATGGCTTCTTGACACAAAGGATAACATCTGGTTCCTCCCCATTTGTTAATGCACAAGATGACTGTCATTTTGTCAATCTGAATGGAAATCACACCTAAGGGGAGAGGGCCCTGAAAGGCCTGCCATGCTAACAGAATTGTGCTCACCGCCAAAATATTGATGTGAAGACTGGTCTTTGCTTGAGACTATTCGACTTGGACCATCATTCCCAGATAATGTCCCACCACCCCAGCAGGGAAGCGTCTGTGGTTACTGCGACTTGGGGAAAAGGGCAAAAAAAATGGACATCCCTGTAGAACATGTATGAGCTCTAGCCATCAGTGGATCTATGTTATGCAAATGTATGTTAGCCTCACTAGAAAGAATAAAGGTTATTTTCTGATTAACCACTGAACTGACAGGATACACTGAAGAACATACATGCAGAATCTGGCCAGTGGTACTAACAGGACTGAAGCAGCCATGGAGCCTAAAAGATGAAGGACCAGTCTCGCAGGAAATTTATGATAGGATACAAGTTCTTAGGCTTGTTAGTGAAGTGATATTAGTGAAGGGGGAAGATTTGCTATCAAACAGCCTGTAACCAAAACTGTTCTGATAAACTCCAGAAACTGAACTAGCTATAATTTGGGCTTTTTTAAATTCACTGTGATCCTAACCCCATACAGCATTGGAGCAAGGAGTCCCTGGCTTGAATTAGAAGATCCCTGGTAGGGGTGGTCATAAGCCAGTCATCCAGGTATGAGAATACTCCAACACTGCAGTCGTAGATGAATTTGTACCACTGCCATGCACTTGGTAAAGACCTACAGGGCTGTGGTGAGTCCAAAGGGCAGTGCTTTGAACTGGAAATAACTGGCTCTCAGCCAGAAGTGAAGATACCTCCTAGAGCACCTGTCAATCGTTATGTGATAGTATGCATCATGAAGACCGAACACATCCAGTCACCTTTCCTGAGCAAGGGAAGAATGGACTGAACCATGGCCATCTGGAATTTTGTTTTACATATTTGATTGACTTAGATCCAACGTTGGTCTTGGGTCCCCATTTTTCTTTGGCATTAAACAGAATCTTAAGTAAATTCAAGATCCCTTCTGGTCTGCTGGCACATCCTGAATGACTTGATTGCTGGAAGCGTCTTAATTTCTCAAGTGGCTGCTTCCCTTTGTGAGGGTGTTCATCAAGAATTCCTTTTGGATGTTATAGGAAATATGAAAAGGTATAACAAAGCCTCTGGTTACAATCCTGTGTACCCCATCTGTCTGAAGTAATGAGCGTCCAGGTTGGATGCAGATATAAGCCACACCCCCCAACCGTCTCCATAGTACAAAAGTCAAATATTCAATAGTGCTGGAAAGGCTTCACTGAGAAAAGACCCCCCTGAAGCCTTGGTTTTGCAGACCACCTCTGCCTCTTGGGCGACAAACATTATGAGAGTTTCCCCCGCTGCCTCACTGAGCTCTTTCGCCATAACTGTCCAATGAAAACCTTTGGGAGTTTTGAAACCAAAGCCTCAACCTCCCTCCTGATTACTGGTGAAGATCTGTTGAGAAATAGAGAATTTGATCCCTACAGCAGAAAGGGATTTGTCATCCTTCTTGCTTCTGAAAATTACGACCAAACAAAGTTGATCCATCATAAGGGACAACAGCCATTTTGATATATTGTCAAAATCGCAAAGCCACTATCAGGCGTACCTCCAGGTGGAAATGCCTGTCCTAGCTGCTCTTGATGCACCCATTGTAGTATCAGAGATAAGGTGCATAGATGCACTGAAAAGAGTAGAGAATAGACCACTGTGAATCAACAGCTGCCCTTTGATCATCAGACAAAAACCCTGGGAGAGATTTACATCAGGGACTTTTTCTTCTTAAGTAGAATGGAAGAGAGAATCGAGCAGCCTCTGAAAATAAACTTTAGCACCCAAGAATCTGAGGTTATGCTGTGTCAGGCTTGTGGATGCAAACACAGACACCCTTCAACTGCCTCTGGAGTGCAGCAATCAGACACCATTCAGGAGCACGGAAAGGCTTTCAGTGAAAGGGCCATGAAAGCCCTGATTATGCAGTCTGCCTTTACCTCTGGGGCATCATCCATTAGCAGTCCCTCCCACTCAGTCATGGGAAGACTAGTCACTTGTGGAGTTATGGTAAGAACCCTGTAATTTACAGAACCACATCTCTTTCTCCATTCTTTGATTCCTGAAGTAGGGTCTTTGCAGGGCTGAAAAGCATACTCTCACTGGAGAGAGAGAGAGAGAGAGCGTTACCATCCTGTTGATTGCTTGTGAATGCATCTAACTATGGGCCCAAAAAGCTGAACCATCATAAGGGGGTATTAACAAAGGACAACTTTGCAATTGGAAAGAAGCTTTCCACAAAATCAGATACACCCAGGTGTGGCAGAGCAGAGTAATGCCACTGCATGCCACTCTCGACTGTGGCATCAGCTGTGTTGGAGAGCAAATGCATGGCCACATTTGAGGTGGACTGTAGTGGAGAGAGACTTGGAAATCTCTGGTCTAGCTTCTATGGAATATAGTCGAATGAGCTAAGTAGTTCAGTGATCCAAATGTGAAAGTTCATGACCTGTACTTTGTAGCTTCCCAGGGGACGGTACCAAGATAACCTCCAAGTTGGGTTTGCATCCTCAAGAACATCATCCTGCTGACATTTTCCTCTGCGAGACTATTAACTGAGCAGATGAAGCTACAGGGGATGGTCTGGAGTACCTTCTCTCCTAGAAGATTGGGGAATGAAGCCTATGACTCATCAGTTCCAGGGAGAGCTTAGGTCTTAGAAAAGGAGATCAGAGTAGAGAGGGCACCAGTTCAAACTTTCATGCACATTTCAGATCCAGCCCGAAAGACAGTTCCAGAAAGAGTTTCTTTACTTTTGGTGGATACTTTCTTGGTTTTACAATCAAATCTCTCTCCTTTTTCTCTTCTCTCTCTACTCTCAATCTTTCTCCCCTTTTCCAAACTCTTATTTTGCTTTGAGTTTCTCCTGTTTCTTGGCTGGAGAGGAAGAAACTGAAGGAGTACCTCCTGTCTGTGCGGGAAGGAGCCCTTTTAACACCAACTTATCCCTTCTGGTTTGTAGAGCTCTTGCACTGAAGGCAACAGAAGATTGACATTGCAATTCTAAATGGGCAGCACCCAAGCAATATACACATACTCTGAGGATCCTAAGTTGGGAGCTGATGTCTACACACTGATCATTTTTTGAAGCCAAAGTTTCAGCCATTTTAAAATCATTGCTAGGCAAAGTATCAGATCCTGAAGAAAAAAATACAAGTGAGCAATACATGTACACACTAACTTAACTAGGGGAAAAGGGGAAAAGTTACAAACTAGACAGAATGACTAAAGCTAACTATTCCTAAAACTATACGTACAAAAAACTATCACTAAGAGACTAACTATACCTATGAAGGATTAGCTATTGTACATAAACCTGAAAAATTACACCTCTCTCGGAAGAGAAAGTCGATGCTAGATGAAAGGATACGACAGGTGGTTTTGGATAACTCTTCTAACACGTCCGATTGCTTCAGGCAGCAAATGGGATCTAAGCTGCTAAGGTAGAGTACATTATGGGTAAGGAAGAAGTCAGAGCTCTGGATCAGAGAAAGCTTCAGATTCAGCACCAAGGTCAGATCCAGTCAGATCCAACAGGTTTGAAATGGACAAAAATAGATACACAATGGATTCTGCTTAAACAAATGTATATTACTGGAAAATTTGACTTAAACACCAAACCCCCCCCCTCCCCAACACGCACACAATTTAAAATTAAGAAAATAACCCCAATATTTCCAGGGTACATGCAAAGAAAAAGCAAGCAGTAAATATTGTTCAGCTTTTCTTATCGCAGAGTCCCTTAAAACTGGATAGATTGATTACTAAACTTATCTATGAAAACCGAACTTCAAATAATTTAGAATGGACCCATACCAATCTTACAAAAGATTTCTTGTCGTACATTTGAAATGTCAGATGTAATCACTTAACAGCAAGTTACAGAACAGAGTCAGACCGTACCAGAAACAATAAGAAAGAAGCAAAAGACATGAATACAGTCAAAAACATGACTATGACAAACTGAAAAATCAATACAATGTGTTTGTAGTACATACCTCTCTTTCATGCGTTTTACTGTTAATGTGCCAGACTTGCTAACAGGGAGGTGGTAAGGCATTTCTCAGCAATTTACACTGATGGTCTGTTAAGTATGGTAGCAGTTTATGGCTGCAGCTATTGATGTACTTACTAGTTATCTATAAACTACCTGTGTGCATCAGACATTTCCACAAGTCATATCTGTACTTAACTGCAGTAGCAGCGATAGTTACAGTTTTAAAATAGCGGCATGATTTGTGATAACTGTGGACATGTTTTTTTACCATCACTACTCTTGTTGTCTGGTCTGTTTTCCTCCTCCTCCCCTTTTTAATCTGGCTTTACACTGATTAACTGGATATGAGGATTTTTTCAATTGCCTTTTTCTACAAAATCTTGATACAATCAGAGTTAAACTACTGTTAGGCAGATTTTAGGATATCTAATATGTCATTTAGCAATCTTGCTCCCTGGCACTTTGAACAATATGTAAAAATGTTTCAGATTCAAATGTACAACTGAACTCTGTGGTACTGTACAACGATCTTTTGTGGGGGGCAGTTTACTAAACATAGTGGTAGACTGTTTGGGTCTCTAACTTAATATGGTCAAGCTTGAGACTGAACTGGAACAGCTTCTCTATTATGAGAATACCAATACTTGAAATACAGAAATTAGTCCAGTATTACGCCAATATGGCCCTGTGCACATCACACCTGGCCAAAAAGGGTCAGCGCAGTGACTTCAAATCCTCTCGTCTATATGATAACGTTTAAGAAGCTAAATTTCTATTCTGCCTTAGCAAAGAGTAAGCCGTGATTCAATTCTGGTATTAACAGATGAATACTTGTTTTAACAGTTTGGTATGATACCAATCAACTTTTGAAGCGCCGAGTGGAACTTTTTCAGAGTACCCTCAAACAGCTAGTAATGTACAAACTGATTTTTTGAACATAAGGCACTGTGAGAAAGGCTACCTGCAGAATCACATAACATGGACTTCACATCTTGCCTTTAAAACACAATTAAATGACTTTTTGGCTGGGGTGAGAAATATGCGACATGGTGACAGATGAGGCACTTTTATTATTGAATACAAATCTTTACTGAAAGTTGCATTAAGTTATTACATAACTGTTGAGTGGCAGACCTGGTTTCTTAAACTTAGTACATTCTTGGAATAGGATGCAGCCACAGTGTACCAGAAAAGTACAGTTGTGTACCATAAATGTCGATGTTCGAGTGCATTCACTGTTGCAGTCATTACACTTTGGTTATCCTGCTGGCAGGCTACCCGCAGTCGGCCTGAATTCCAAAGTCTTGGTCTGGCGTCGGTTGCTGTTGCCTCTTCACTGACGTCAGTGCGCCAGGGGTATAAATGATGCAGCCGATGCAATTTTCTTCAGTTTTTCTTGCCCCAGATGTCAGGTGCCCCCAAAAAGGTAGGCTAAAATAATGCCAACAAGTATGCATGCACTAAAGTACACATTCCTTCATCTACAAGCAAATACACCACATAGGTTGTATAGAATAAAGAAGTACAGATACGTCCCAGCAAAGAAAAGGGGGATGGTGGGTGGTTAACCTGGACTGTAACAGTGAATGCACTCAAACATCTACATTTATGGCAGGTACACAACTGTACTATGTTAACAGTGTTTCACTGTTGCAGTCATTACACTTGGGTTGAATCCCAAAGCTGAGGTTGGGTGGCTGGGTCTAAATAGGGTTAGGAGAGGCTATAAGGCCCTGCAGAAAATACAGTTGTGTACCTACCATAAATTTAGATGCTAGAGTGTATTCATTGTTGCAGTCATTACACTTGGGTTATCCTGCTGGCAGGCGACCCGCAGTCGGCCCGAGTTCCAAAGTCTTGGTCCGGCGCCGGTTGCTGTCCTCCTTCCCTGACGTCAGTGCGCCAGGGGTATATAAAAGTTGCAACCAACGCCATTTTCTTCAGTTTTTCTTGCCCCAGATGTCAGGTGCCCCCAGATAGGAAGGCTGGAAAGATAAAATTATGCCAAAAAACATGCATATATTACTATAAACATTTCCTTCATCTACAAGCAAATACACCACATAGGTAGTACAGAGATGAGAAGTACAGAAAAGTCCCAGCAATGGAAAAAAAGGGGGATGGTGGGTGGGCAACCTGGACTGCAACAGTGAATACACTAACATCTACATTTATGGTAGGTACACAACCATACTATGTTCATCATGTTTCACTGTTGCAGTCATTACACTTGGGTAGAATCCCAAAGTTGAGGTTGGGTGGCTGGGTCTAGACTGGATTTGGAGAGGCTAACCAGCCCTGCAGAACTGCAGTGGCAAAGCCTGCTCTGGATTTAGAGTAGAGAGGCAAGTGGTAGTGCTTGGTGAAAGTGTGCACTGAGCTCCAGGTGGCAGCTTCTAATATGTCTTTGGTTGGTACCCCTCTGAAGAAAGCTGCTGAAGTGCCTGCTGCTCTGGTAGAATGAGGCCTAATGCCCTTAGGCATTGAATTGCCATGTTGTGCATAACAGAAGTGGATGCAGTGTCCTATCCATTTCGAGATTGTCTGCTTTGTAATAGGCTTTCCTTGTGATCCTGCAGCATATGCTAGAAACAGTTGCTCAGTTTTTGACAGCTTTTGTTTTGTCCAAGTAGAATCGTAGCGGTCTGTGTATATACAAAGCGTGCAGAAGTCTTTCCCCTTTGTTCTGGGGATTTGGGTAAAAGGTAGGTAAATGAATGGTTTGGTTTAAGGCCACATTGGAGACCACTTTTGGCATGAATGTTGGGTTTGTCCTAAGAGAAACCCTGTCCTGATGAAAAATGAGGAAAGGTTCCACAGCCATTAATGCCTGTAACTCTGAGACTCTTCTTGCTGAAGTTATTGCTAGGAGCAGAGCAGTTTTCCCATGACAAGAATTTTAGATCAGCTGTGTTGGCTGGTTCAAAAGGAGGCAGTGTGAGTTTTTCTAAAACTCAATTGAGGTCTCAAGTAGGTACTGTTGCTCTCCTTGGGGGTCTTATATTTTTTGCCCCTCTGAGGTACTGTCGTAGTACAGGATGTGAAAAAATAGGAGGTTCCGTATTTTAATGAGCTGAAATGGCAAAGGCATGGATTTTAATAGATGAGAAAGATGAGCCTTTGTCCAGCATCTCAGTTGGGTATTGTAAAATCTGAGGTATGTTAGGGACAAGTGGTTCGAGCCTTTGTGCCTGGTTCCAAGCACAGAATCTCTTCCATTTCTCTGCATAAGATTTCCTAGTGCTGAGCCTCCTGGCTTCTAAAATGACATCCATAACAGCTTTAGAGAGAGGTGCAGTTTGAGTGGCTACATTATCTACCATGCTGCCACGTTTAAGGTTCTGAGTTGACTGTGCAGAATCTGATTGTTTTGCCGTGTCAGATGAGTAATTTGAGGTAGAAGCCAAGCTGGGCCTTGCGACAAACTCTTTAGGATTGGGTACCAGTGCTGGCGTGGCCAGTCTGGTGTAATCAGGATCATTTTTGGCCTTTCTTGTCCAACTTTTAGTAGCACCTTGGTGAGAAGAGGCATCGGAGGGAAGGCATAGACTGTCAGGCCTTTCCAGCTGAATGATAGAGCATCCACTTTCCATGCTTGAGAGTGATAAGTTCTTGTGCAAAATTTCTGTATTTGGCAATTGTGAGGGGAGGCAAAAAGATCTATGTCCGGGCGTCCCCATTTCCTCGTTATCATGCTGAACACTTGTGGATTTAGCTTCCATTCATGAGGATCCATGAGATTTCTGCTTAGTTCGTCTGCCAGTGTATTTTTTGTTCCTGGCAGTAATTGTGCCTGCAGATGTACTTGATAGGTCACTGCTGTGTTCCACAAAGTCATGGCTTGTCTGCATAGGGGGTAGGAATGTGTGCCCCTTTGCTTGTTTATGTACCACATAACTGTGGTGTTGTCCATCTTTATTAACAGTTGTCCTGGATGTATTGGGTCCTTGAAAGCTGTCAGGGCATTCTGTACAGCTAGCATCTCTTTTTGATTGATATGAAGATGCATTTGTTCCTTGGTCCACATGCCCTGAATACATTTTCCTGCCACATGTGCCCCCCAGGCATAATCCGATGCATCAGTTATTGTCTGCCTGGCTGTGGGTAAAGTGAAAGGCTGTCCCTTATTGCATTGACAGGCCTGGGACCACCATCAAAACTCCTGTTGTAGGCAGGGAATTAAAGTTATGATGGTCTCCAGACTGTGACAATGCTGAGTCCAAACACTTTTTAGATACCACTGTAGTTTCCTCAAATGCAGTTTTGCATTTGGAATTAGTAGAATGCAGGATGTCATGAATCCCAAGGCCTGCAGAATTTTTCTTGCAGGGAGCTGGGTTTGGGTTGCCATCATTTGAAAGTAATGAGTCTGTTGCATTTGCTTGTCTGGCGTGAGATAAGCCATCTGGGCAGTTGTATTTAAGCTTGCACCCAGGAATATTATCTCTCGAGAGGGCACTAGTTTCGATTTATTTTCGTTTACTGTGTACCCTAGGCAAATTGGCAATCTTTTTACAAACGCCAGATGCTTTAGAAGAATGTCCTTGCTCTCTGCCTGAATGAGGCAGTCGTCTAAGTAGGAATATATTTGAATTCCTTTTTGTCTGCAAAATGCAGTAGATAAGCCAAAGGGCAGTGCTGAGAATTGGTACTGCTATGAGCCTGCTATGAATCTGAGGTATCTTCTGCAAGATTGTCTGATTGGAACATGCAGGTATGCCTCCTTGAGGTCCAAATAACTAGCCAAGCCTTCTTGCCCAGCATGGGCAGAAGTTGCTGTAGTGTTAACATTTTGAATTTTGGAACATCCAGGAAAGTATTTAGGATTGACAGGTCCAGTATTGGTCTCCAGGCTTTGTCCTTTCTGGGTATTAAGAAAAGTCTCGAGTAAAATCCTTGTCCACGTTCTTGCTGTGGAACTTTTTGAATTGCTCACATGTCCATAAGAGCAGCAATCTGTTTTTGTGCCTCTGCCCCTTGGTTTTGTGGCAGGTCTGGCATACCTTTTGGTTTTGGAAGCGTGTGGAAGTGGAACCTGTAAACCTGAGAAACAATATTCAGCACCCATTTGTCCTGGGTGATCATGTGCCAATTTCTTGAGAAAAGTGCTAGCTTTCCCCCTAGAGGTGCTTTTAAAAGGCAATTGCTTGGCATTTGCACAGTAAAGTCATTGGGACTGTTTCCTATAAGGTTGTGATTTGTCTTCCCCTCCTTTGGGGGCTGAAGCACCCCATTGTTTAGGTCTGTAGGAGCCTTGGGGGCTGAAATCTGCCTCTTGGGTGTCTGTATCTGCCTCTTTGTGGCCTGTCTGACACTGGAAAGGACCAATTTTTTGAAGGCCAGTTTCTACTAAATCTAGGTGGTTGAACCTGTAAGAAATCTTTCACTGTCTGCATTGACTTTGCTTTATCCTCCATTTTCTTTAACACCTCTTCTGCCTTAACACCAAACAAAGTATCATGCTGTAATGGAGCATCCAATAATTTTACTTTAACATGGTCAGGTAAATTTTGTTCTTTCAACCAAGCATGCCTTTGAATAACAGAGCCTGTAACTGCGGCTCTACAATTAGCTTCTAATGAATCAAAACCACATTGCAGAGTATGCTTTCCCACTTGTTCAACTGCATGCTGTCAGGCTTTCTGTATTTGAAACCATTTTCTGCTTTAAACAATGACATGAGGTACTGTTGATATTTAAGCATGTGAAACTGACAGTTTAAAGCTCTTACAGCTAAAGTAGCAGAAGTGTAAACTTTTCCCCCCATCTGTCCAGAGCTCTGGAATCCCTGTCAGAGGGTACAGTATTTTTAGCAGTGGAAGCTTTAAGCCCTTTAGGACCCTGAGAAATTGTGTCTGGGTCTGCAGCGGAGTTTGCGGGGTTTTTGTAAAGAAATTTATGAGAGTCAGGGACCCTGTAGTACCTGTCTGGCTTGACTGGTGCAGGGGGTAAGGAATCAGGAGACAGGCTGGATTCAGAAAAAAACATCATCCACAATACCAAGCACAGGGGGGATAGCTAGGGGCCTGTGCTGAGGCAATAATAGGAAGTCTCGGAGCCTTTTCTTGGATTCCGAATAATCCTGGCTCTCCTAATGGAAATGCTCTCTCATGGTGTGCAGGGTTTCCCCAAAAGAATAATCCTCAGGTGGGGAGGCTGAAGGTATGGACTCTTCTGCATCAGAGACCTCATAGGGAGGGAGAGAATATCCCTGCTCAGAAGAGGAATCAGAGGAAATGGAAACCTTGTCTGATGAATCAGTGTCTTGCCTATGCCTTTCGTCAAGAGGGGGATGGGAACCCCTGATTAAAGTAATTAGGTCTTCGGCCATTTTAAGCATCTGTTTCTTTGGCATGGATGACCGTTCTGGAGAATGCTGTACATGTTTTCTTGTCTTTAATGGTATTTTTGACTATGCTGCTGTAGTGGGCTTAATTGCAAGCTGTGAAGGTCTGAAAACACCCTCAGAAGTCGATGCCTTAACGGCTCCGGACCCATCTGAGGGTATAGATTCCGTAGGCCCAATACCTTGAGTTTCCATAGGCCTTGCTGTCTCCACGTGGCTGTCTGTTTTGGCCTGTGTCTCTGAGGAAGCGGGTGTCAGGGGCTGCGAAAGTGCCTCAAAAGCGCCTCATGGAGAACCGGCGACTGGCCTAGAAGAGGCTTAGTCGGTTTTGGACCTCTGATGCCTGTCCTTTTCTTTGTCTTTGGTTTTTTTATAAGTACCGGTCGTCGGTTGATCCGACGGCATTATGTAATTAAACCTGCAGCCAAAATAATGTAAAGCAAAATCAAACAGACGTTTAATAGTGTGTTTATTGAATATAGCACAAAACCGACAACTAGTAACGTCATGGTCAGGGCCTAGGCAAGGAATACAGTAAGAGTGAAAGTTCTTATGAGGTATTTGCTTCCCACAATAAATACAATTATTAAGTTTTACTGACATCGGTCTGGAGCAAGAAAAAGTTTCCCCAACGGGGTACTTGGCTTTATTGAAGACTTCGGTTCTGAAACTCAATTTTGAAAATCTCAGGAGTCGGCCAACCAGCACTAGTGAACTGCTTTTGGTTCGGGCACCGTGTGGCAAGAAAGACTTAAGAAAATGGCGCCGGTTGCAACTTTTATACCCCTGGCGCACTGTCAGGGAAGAAGTGACAGCAACCGACGCCGGACCAAGACTATGAAACTCGGGCCGACTGCGAGTCGCCTGCCAGCAGAATAACCCAAGTGTAATGACTGCAACAGTGAAACACGAACATCTGCAGTGAAAAAGCCTGCTCTGGATTTAGAGTAGAGAGGTAAGTGGTAGTCCCTTGTAAAAGTGTGCACTGAACTCCAAGTTGCAGCCTCTAAAATGTCTTTGGTTGGTACTCCTCTGAGGAAGGCTGCTGACGTGGCTGCTGCTCTGGTTGAATGTGGCCTAATGCCCTTAGGCACTGATTTGCCATGTTGTGAATAGCAGAAACGAATGCAGTGGCCTATCCATTGTGAAATAGTCTACTTTGAGATGGCCTTTCCTTGTGATCCTGCAGCATATGCCACTGAGAGTTGCTCAGTCTTTCTGAAAGCTTTAGTTCTGTCCAAGTAGAAGTGTAGCTGTCTGTATGTCCAAAGAATGCAGGAGTCTCTCACCCTTATTCTGTGGGTTTGGATAAAAAGTAGGCAAATGAATGGTTTGGTTAAGGGCCATTGCTAGCTTAGGCATAAATGTTGGGTTTGTCCTTAGAGAAACCCTGTTTGAATGGAAAATGATAAAAGGTTCCATAGCCATGAGTGCCTGTAACTCAGACTCGTCTGGCAGAGGTAATTCCTAGGAGCAGAGCAGTTTTCCATAAGAACTTTATCTCAGCTGTATTGGCTGGCTCAAAAGGAGGCAGTTTCAGTTTTTCCAAGACTGAATTGAGGTCCCATGCAGGTATTGGTGCTCCCCTTGGAGGTCTTATGTTTTTGGCCCCTCTGAGGTACTGCCTTAATGGATGAGAAAAAATAGGTGGTTCCGTATTGTAATGAGCTGAAATGGCAGAGGCATGGATTTTAGTTGATGAAAAGGATAGGACTTTGTCCAGCATCTCAGTTAGGTATTGTAAAATCTGAGGAATATTTGGTACAAACGTGTCGATTCCTTGTGCCTGGTTCCAAGCACAGAATCTCCTCCATTTTTCTGCATAAGATTTTCTGGTAATGGGCCTCCTGGCCTCCAAAATAACATCCATCACTGCTTTAGAGAGAGAGGCGTGTTATGAATGGCTACATTATCCGCCATGCTGCCAGATTTAGGGTCCTGAGTTGGCTGTGCAGGATCCTATTGTTTTGTTGCGTCAGTAAGTGAGGAATTAGAGGCAATGTCCAGGCTGGGCCTTGAGACAAGCTCTTTATGATTGGGTACCAGTGCTGGCGGGACCAGACTGAGGCGATCAATCATTTTTGGCTTCTCTTGTCTGACCTTTAGGAGTACCTTGGGGAGGAGAGGCAGAGGAGGAAAGGCATACACTGTTAGGGTTTTCCAGCTGAATGATAGAGCATCCACTTTCCATGCTTGCTTGTGATGAGTCCTTGTGCAGAATCTCTGTAGTTGGCAGTTGTGAGGGGAGGCAAATAGATGTCTGGGCATCCCCATTTCTTTGTTATCATATTGAAGACTTGTGGATCCAGTCTCCACTCGTGGGGATCCGTGAGGTTTCTGCTTAGTTCGTCTGCCAGAGTATTTATCCTTCCTGGCAGGAATTGTGCTTGCAGGTGTACTTGGTAAGTCAATGCTGTGTCCCACAAAGTCATGGCTAGTCTGCAGAGGGGATAGGAATATGTGCCTCCCTGCTTGTTTATATACCACATGACTGTAGTATTGTCCATCTTTATCAGCAGTTGTCCTGGATGAAGCAGATCCTTTAAGGCTGTCAGGGCATTCTGAACAGCTAGCATCTCTTTTTGATTGATATGAAGATGTATTTGGTTTGTGGACCATGTGCCCTGAATATATTTTCCTGCCATGTGTGCCCCCCAGGCATAGTCTTATGCATCTGCTATTGTCTGCCTGGCTGTGGGTAAAGTGAATGGCTGTCCCTTGTTGGGGTGACAGGCCTGTGCCCACCATCGAAACTCCTGTTGCAGGCAGGGAATGAGGGTAATTAATGTTTCCAGGCTGTGTCAATGTTGAGTCCAAACACTTTTTAGACACCACTGTAGTCTCCTCATATGCAGTCTTGCATATGGAATTAGCAGAATGCAGGATGCCATGAAACCCAAAGCTTGCAGATAACTGGGACTTTGTTGCCATGTTTTCTAAGTAAGACTTCAGTTGCCTTGGTTTGTCTAGCGCGAGATAAGCCATCAGGGCAGTTGTATTTAAGCTTGCACCCAGGAATATTATTTCTTGAGAGGGTACTAGTTTTGATTTTTCGTTTACTGTGTACCCTAGGCAAATTAGCAATCTTTTTACAAACGCCAGATGCTTTAGTAGAATGTCTTTGGTCTCTGCTTGAATAAGGCAGTTGCCCAAGTAGGGAAATATTTGAATTCCTCTGTCTGCAAAATGCAATTACTGGTGCCAGGCATTTTGTGAAGACCCTGGGCGCAGTAGATAAGCCAAAGGGCAGTGCAGAGAATTGGTAGTGCATTGAGCCAGCTATGAATCTGAAGTATCTTCTGCAAGACTGACTGATTGGGACATGCAGGCATACCTCTTTGAAGTCCAAAGTTACAAGCCAAGCCTTCTTGCCCAGCATGGGCAGAAGCTGCTACAGAGTCAACATTTTGAATTTTGGAACGTCCAGAAAAGTGTTTAGTATAGACAGGTCCAGAATTGGTCTCCAGGCTTTGTCCTTTCTTGGTACTAAGAAAGGCCTTGAGTAAAATCCTTGTCCCTGCTCTTGTTGTGGCACTGGCTGAATAGCCCTCATGTCCTTGAGACATGAAACTTGTTTTTGTGCCTCTGCTCATTGATTGCGTTACAGGTCTGGCATACCTTTTGCCTTTGGAAAGTGGAACCTGTAGCCCTGAGAGAATATATTTAAGACCCATTTGTCCTGGGTGATCTTGTGCCAATTTTGTGAAAAAAGTGCTAGTTTTCCTCCAAGGGAGCTGCCAAATAAGTGCTTGGCATTGGCAGAGGGAAGTCACTGGGACGGTTTCCTATAAGGCTGTGACTTGTCTTCTCCGCTTTTGGAGGTAGAAGCACCCCATTGTCTGGGCCTGTATGAGCCCTGGGGTTGTTGCCTGCCTCTAGGGCGTCTGAATCTGCCTCTGCCTCTGTGGTCTGTCCGCCACTGGAAAGGACCAATTCTTAGAAGGCCAGTTCCTGCTAAATCTGGGTGGCTGTACCGGTAAGAAATCCTTTACTGTCTGCATAGATTTAGCTTTATCCTCCATTTTCTTCAACACCTCTTCTGCCTTAACACCAAACAAAGTACCATTTTGTAATGAAGCATCCAATAATTTTGCTTTAACATGATCAGGCAGATTAATAACAGAACCTGTAACTGCTGCCCTGCACGAGGCCTCCAGTGAATCATAACCACATTGCAAAGTATGTTTTCCCACTTGTTCAGCTGCATGCAATAAATCCTGCAAATCTGTGTTCTCAGAGCATTTGGAATTTGTCAACATTTTTCGTTTTAACAATGACATTAAGTATTGCTGATATTTGAGCATATGGAACTGACAATTTAAAGCCCTTACAGCCAAGGTAGCAGAAGCATAGACTTTTTCCCCCCATCTGTCCAGAGCCCTAGAATCTCTGAGGGGACAGGGTTTTTAGCAGAAGCAGCCTTGATCCCTTTGGGACCCTGTGAGATAATTTCTGGGTCAGCAGCGGGGTTATTGTATAGAAATGTATGGGAATCTAGAACCCTGTATTATCTGTCCGGCTTAACAGGTGCAGGAAGTAGAGAGTCTGGAGACAGGCCGGACTCTGAAAATACATCATTTACTAGAACAGGAGGAATTGCAAGAGGTCTGTGCTGAGGCAGTAACAAAGTCTCTAAGCCTTTTCTTAGAATCTGAATAATCCTGGCTCTCCCAGTGGAAATGCTTCCTTCATGGTATGCAGGGTTTCCCCAAATGAGTAATCCTCAGAAGGAGAAGCTGAAGGAATAGAATCTTCAGCATCAGAATCCTCATAGGGAGGAATAGATTATCCCTGTTCTGAAGAGGAATCAGAGGAAATGGAAACCTGATCAGAGGAATCATATTCAGTATCTTGCCTAGGCCTCTTTTCAGGAGGGGGATGGGAACCCCTGATCAAAGTAATTAGGTCTTCAGCCATTTTGAGCATCTGTTTCTTGGGCATAGAAGTCGGTCCTGGAGAATGTTGTACTTGTTTCCTGGTCTTTAAAACTGCTTTAGACTTTGCCTTGGATGCTGAAGTAGGCTTTATGTAAAGTTGTGTAGGTCTGAAAACACCCTCAGAAGCCTATGCCTGCTCAGCGGCTCCAGACCCATCTGAGGGATTGATTTCCGAAGAGCCAATACCTTGGGTATCCAGAGGCCTAGTTGCCTCCATGTGGGAGTCAGAGGCAGACTGTGGCTCTGAGGTAGCGAGAGTCAGGGGTTGCGAAAGCGCTTCACTGGAGCACCGGCGACTGGCCTAGAAGAGGCTTTGTCGGTTTTGGACCTCGGATGCTTGTCCTTTTCTTTATCCTTGTGGTTTTTTATGAATTCCGGTTGTCTGTTGTTCCGATGGCATTATATAGTTAAACCTTCGGCCAAAGTAATGAAAAGCAAAATCGTACCAACGCTTTATAGTGCGTTGGTTAAATCCAGCACAAAACCGACAACTAGCAACATCGTGATCAGGGCCTAGGCAAGGAATACAGTAAGAATGAAAAGCCTTATGAGGAATTTGCTTCCCACAAGAAATACAATTGTTAACTTTTTCTGACATCGGTCTGGAGCAAGAAAAAAGTTTCCCCAACGGGGTACTTAGCTTTATTGAAGACTTCGGATCTGAAATTCAATTACGAAAATCTCAGGAGTCGGCCGACCGGCACTTGCGAACTGCTTTTGCTTCGGGCACCGCGCGGAAAGAAAGACTGAAGAAAAAGGCGTCGGCTGCATCTTTTATACCCCTGGCGCACTGACGTCAGGGAAGAGGTAACAGCAAAAGACGCCAGACCAGGACTTTGGAATTCAGGCCAACTGCGGGTAGCCTGCCAGCAGGATAACCCAAGTGTAATGACTGCAAAAGTGAAACACGATGAACATAATCTGTTTCTACAGTGCACCTATACACCTTGTTAATGCCTTTATCATACTACAGAATAAGGTAATAAGCTAGTAAAAGTAAAACACTCTGCTAATATACAACTTGCTATGGGTACAAAAAGAGCGAGTGAAATTAATGGATACACTTTCAAAGGAACAAGACATGAACTGTGGTGTTGCAAAAGATCTGTTGGTGGTGGTGGTGGCACTGCTACTCTGCAACTTTACAGTAAGCATTAAAGCAAGGGATCCCATATGTATAACTAAATACATAGAAGAGTGTCAGGTGGGCACATATTCACTTCACCAAGGTACTCTTATTTCTGAATAAACACCACAGCACTGAATGGAAACTGCCCTAAGAACAAAACAGCACAGACAAAACAAGCCAATAGGAAAATCAGAACTAGGTACATTATAAATAGGTGACTTGGTTACTTTGGCCAGTACTGATAGGACACCCCCAAATCCCATACAAAAATAGAAAAAAGGGAATGGACAATGACCTCAGTTTAAGCAAATTGCATCCACATAGCTCAGGAAAATAATGTGGGGTAGTAACAGAATGAAGTATTTTAAGTCACCCCAGTCTGACTTCTCCACACGTCTGTCATAAATCCAGTACCATACTGCACTGCAATTTTGTGTTACTTAAATGAAATATCTCATACAAACAGTGAGCGCCATGGTAATATACAAAGAGATAACTAGGGTAAAGGCGTTAAACAAAGCTGGTCTACAATTGTTTTCATTCCTTTTTTTTTTTTTTTTTGCAGAATGATTTGACAATATGTTCTTACAAAAAGAAGTAGTCAGACCCTTTGTTGTTGGAATAAAGTATGCCCTAAAACGCACAAAGGGCAATAAAGGGGAGAGTAATTTATTATAATGCAACAGGAAAACCGACAGGTTTGTGACTTAGCAGCTACAGATGTTACAAAACAAGGTACCTCTCTGCACGTCACCTTGCTAAACTAACCAAACTAGAAAAGAAATATATGCATATAGAAGACAAAATGCACACTGGGTTTGAATGCCTTCAGACAGCAAATCTCAATATGGAATTCTTACAAAAACATGATGTTATAATGTATCCAACCGTGTAATACTTCATACTTGAGAAGAAGAAAGCTGCCACTCTGTTCTCCACTCTTCTGAAATGCAGAAAACCATTTATATTAAATTCTACTATTTAGCTGCTCCTCAGCAAAGGCACTTGGGTTGACTAACTCACCAATAATGACACACAGGTTTCATGTCCAATCTTCCAAATTGGGACACATATTATACTCTTTTTGCATCTTCTTCACTAATTAAAAAATGTCTTATTACGTAACAAACCAATAAACACCCTAATGTGGAACATCACCCCAAATCTATATCCCACTGCTGCAGGGGTGCCATCTTCCCCAACTGGACAAGTCTCTTTACTATTCAGATATAAACTAAAATCCTAAAATATATCTTGGGGCACTTACCAGTTTATCAACTTGAACAGATATTTCAAACAAAGATCAATATAAATACAGTAACTGTAAACTTCTAACCTCAAACTTGCAAAGTGTCATTTATGGGTGTGTCTCCACATTCTAAAACCTGATATAATAAAGACGTTCTATCATAACAGCTTATTTTGCATTTGCTGTGCAAAACCACTTCCTAGGGGAGTGATAAAATGTTGCATCAAAATAGTTTAACAAGTCAAACTCAAACACACAAAATAATATGGGGAAATGCAAAACACTGACAAAATTATTAAGATGCATTAAATCAAGCAAATTCACCCTCATTATTTTGGGCATTTTTAGAGTTTTTACTATGACCTAAATAATTTCTGCCGAATACATTATGAATAGAGAAACTGACTTTCCAAATCAAAATTCTGCAGACTTGAAAGGTTTCTGGTTCACTTATCAAAAGAGATTTCTAGATTAGATACACAAGTTTCACTGCTAGCATGCATAACGTGGCATGAAAACAAGGGCATAATCAAGTTCTAGGATGGACATATTGCAAGCAGTCATTTAATTGCAGAATGAAATCTCTTAACTTGGACAAACTTTAATGTTTTCACTCAAAACTAACAGTCTTTTTTTCAAAGCATTTCATAAATTTTTAGATGTAAACTAGATTTTTGTACCCTCAAATTAAAGGTTACTGATCAAATTCACCCTTTAAGGGGAAAAAAAAAGACTACTTTACTCATAAGGGTATCATTTACATTTTGTTACCTTCTTTTTAATAAATATATACACAGATATAGATAGGTATATACAGATACACAATCATCACTCACAAGCAACAAACAGGAGGTCTTGACCACAGTAGCACTCAGACTGAAAGGGATCTCTCCAAGAGAAAAACTGAACCACCCTTAAATGTACTGGGATCATCTTAAGTCATGAATAAAAATCAATCATGTTTTTACATTTTACTGTCAGGGAAGACTGCACTAAAGGAGATTTTTGTGGATGAAACCATAGTCTACTGGACAAATCTCAAGCATAAATTATATACAGAATCTCAAATTTTCTGAATATCCAGAATAAAAATGTCCCAATACAATATTTCCTCCTTTAATTTACTAAAACTTATTTTTTTTATTGCATCATGGCTGAAATAGCTACTCATTGTATGATTTGGTAACTGCATAACATCACAAAGAAAGCACATCTCGATAGTGACTTCATCAGCAAAAAGACCTCCAAGAAATTGAGGAACTAGTACTACAGGATTAGTGCAATTTATACAAAAAAATCTCATGCAGAAATTAAACTGCAACATACTTGCCTCACTAGAAAGGATACATACTGAAATCATTAAGAATGGCTCTGTTAGAGAGAGAAAAAAAAAAAAACCCTACACAGCCTTAAACATGCGATTTTATTAAATCAGAAAAATTCCTTATAGCTCTACAGGGCAAGAAACCCTAACACATGGGCATCTCTCTGTTAATCTTTCCTAACACACACTCCCAGCGAGCTACCGGTCCTTTTGAGAGTTCACACACTTTGCGTCACTAAACCACTTGACATACTAGTTCTGTGGAGAAAGTACAGTTGTGTACACTTACCATACATGTAGATGTTAGAGTGTATTCACTATTGCAGTCATTACATTTGGGTAATCCTGCTGGCAGGTTGCCCTCATTCGGCCTGAATTCCAAAGTCTTGGGTCCTGCGTCAGCTGTCATCGCCCCTTCCCTGACGTCAGGTCATCAGGGGTATAAAAGTAGGAGCAGACGCAATTTTCTTTAGTTTTTCTTGCCCCAGATGTCAGGTGCCCCCAAAAAAGGGTAGCCAAAATTTATATCTATATATAAAATAACATGCAGCAATATAAACTTTACCTTCATCCACCAGCAAATACACCACATAGGTTGTATAAATCAGAGAAGGAAAGATAGGTTCCATCAAAAGAAAAAAGGGGGATGGTGGGCAGGTAACCTTGACTGCAACAGCAAATACACTCAAACATCTACATTTATGGTAAGTGTACACAACTGTACTATGTTCTTCGTGTTTCATTGTTGCAATCATTACATTTGGGTAGATTGCCAAAGCTATGGTTGGGAGGCTGGAGCTAAACAGCATTAGGAGCGGCTATGAGACCCTGCAGAACTGCAGAGGCAAAGCCTGCCCTGGATTTAGAGTAGAGTGGCAGATGATAGTGCTTTGTAAAGGTGTGCACTGAACTCCAAGTAGCTGACTCTAAAATGTCCTTGGTTGGTACTCCTCTGAGAAAGGCTGCTGAAGTGGCTGCAGCTCTGGTGGAATGTGGCCTAATGCCCTTAGGCACTGGCTTGCCATGGTATAAGTAGCAGAAACTAATGCAGTGGCCTATCCATTTTGAAATAGTCTGCTTTGAGATAGCCTTTCCTTGTGATCCTGCAGCATATGCCACTAGTAATTGCTCTGTTTTTCTGAAAACTTTGGTTCTGTAGAATCCAAGCTGTGTACGTCCAAAGAATGCAGAATTCTTTCCCCCTTGTTCTGTGGATTTGGATAAAAAGTTGGCAGATTGTTTGGTTAAGAGCCATACTGGACACCACTTTAGGCATAAATGTTAGGTTTGTCCTCAGGAAGACCCTGTCCGGATAAAAAATTATAAAAAGTTCCACAGCCATGAGTGCCTGTAGTTCTGAAATTCATCTGGCAGAAGTTATTGCTAGGAGCAGAGCTGTTTTCCACGATAAAAACTGTAAATCAGCAGTAGCAGCTGGTTCAAACGGAGGCAGGGTGAGTTTTTCCAAGACATAGTTGAGGTCCCATGCAGGCATTGATCTCCTTTGAAGCCTTACATTTTTGGCTCCTCTGAGGTACAGTTTTAATAAAGGATGAGAAAAGATTGGTGGCTCTGCATTGTAATGAGCCAAAATGGCAGAGGCATGAATTTTAATAGATGAGAAAGAACATGCCTTTGTCCAGCATTTCAGTTAAGTATTGTAAAATCTGAGGAATATTTGGCACAGCTGTATCTGTTCCTTGTGCCTGGTTCCAAGCACAGAATCTCTTCCATTTTCCAGCATAAGATTTTCTAGTACTAGGCCTTCTGGCTTCCAAAATGACATCCATCACAGCTTTGCTGAGAGCTGTGTTTTGTAGGACTATATTATCTGCCATGCTGCCAGGTTTAAAGTCCTGAGCTGGCTGTGCAGGATCGGATTGTTTTGCTGGGACAGTAGATGCGGTACTTGAGGTTGGGTCCAAGCTGGGCATGGAGTCATGCTTCTTAATATTGGGTACCACTGCTGGCGGGGCCAGTCTGGTGCAATCAGTATCATCTTTGGCTTCTCCTGTCACACCTTTAGGAGTACCTTGGGAAGGAGAGGCAGAGGGGGAAAGGCGTACACTGATAGGTTTTTCCAGCTGAAGGATAGGGCATCTACTGTCCATGCTTGTCTGTGATAAATCCTTGTGCAGAATGTCTGTAGTTAGTAGTTGTGAGGGAGGCAAATAGATCTACGACCGGGCATCCCCATTTCCTTGTTATCATGCTGAAGACTTGTGGATCCAGCTGCCACTCATGGGGATCCATGAGGTTTCTGCTTAGTTCGTCTGCCAGAGTATTTTTCCTTCCCGGCAGGAATTGTGCCTGCAGATGTACTTGGTAAGTCAGTGCTGTGTCCCACAAAGTCATGGCTTTTCTGCAAAGGGGGTAAGAATGTGTGCCCCCCTGCTTGTTTATATACCACATGACTGTGGTGTTGTCTGTCCATCAGTAGTTGCCCTGGTTGAAGTAGGTCCTTGAAGGCTGTCAGGGCATTTTGAACAGCTAGCATCTCTTTCTTATTGATATGCAGATGCATTTGGTTTGAGGTCCATGTTCCCTGAATGCAGCTTCCTGCCATGTGGGCCCCCCCAGGCATAATCTGACATCCGTTGTTTGTATCTGCCTGGCTGGGGAGAATGTAAACAGCTGTCCCTTGTTTTGGTGACAAGCCTTTGCCCACCATCGAAACTCCTGTTGCAGGCAGGAAATGAGAGTAATTACAGTTTCCAGGCTGTGGCAATGTGGAGTCCAAACACTTTTTAGAGACCATTTAAGTTACCTCATATGCAATCTTGCTTATAGAATTAGTAGGATGTAGGATGTCATGAAACCCAAAGCCTGCAAATTTTTTCTTGCAGATAACTGGGCCTTTGTTGCTAACATTATGAAATAGGTAGTCAAGTTGTCTTTGTCTGGCGTGAGATAAGCCATCTAGGTAGTTGTATTTAAGCTTGCACCCAGGAATATTCTCTTGAGAGGGTACTAGTTTTGATTTCTTTTCGTTGACTGTGTACCCTAGGCATGCTAGAAGTTTTTTCACAAACGCCAGATGCTGTATAAGAATGTCCTTGTTCTATGCTTGAATTAGACAGTCGTCCAAGTAAGGGTATATTTGCATTCCTCTTTGTCTGCAGAATGCAATTACTAGTGTCGGGCACTTTGTAAATACCCTGGGAGCAGTAGATAAGCCAAAGGGCAGTGCAGAGAATTGGTAATGCATTAAGCCAGCCTTGAGTCCGAGGTATCTTCTGCATATTTGTCTGATTGGGACATGCAGGTATGCCTCTTAGGTCTAAAGTTACAAGCCAAGCGTTCTTGCCCAGCATGGGCAGTAGCTGCTGCAAAGTCAACATTTTGAATTTTGGTATATCCAGGAATGCATTCAGAATCGATAGGTCCAGTATTGGCCTCCAGGCCTTGTCCTTTCTGGGTACCAAGAAAGTACAGTTTTGTACCTACCATAAATGTAGATGTTAGAGTGCTCATACAGCTGCAGTCATTACAGATGGGTTATCCTGCCGTTAGGCAGGTCCTTGGTCGGCCAAATTCCAAAGTCTAGGTCTGGCGTCGGTTGTCGTCGTCGCTTCTTCCCGGACGTCAGTGCGGCAGGGGTATAAAAGAGGCAGCAGACGCCATTTTCTTCAGTTTTTCTTGCCCCAGTTGTCAGGAGCCCCCAGAAGGAAGGCAAAACATAATGTTATGCAAACATGCAATATAGATAAATCAAAAAACAGTAGTTGCAAGCAAATACACCATAAAAGAATACCCCAAATAGGTTGTATGATAAAGGCGTTTGTCAAAAGGCCTGTCCTAAGAGGGGACGGAGGGGGGGGGGTAACCTGGACTGCAGCTGTATGAGCACTCTAACATCTACATTTATGGTAGGTACAAACTGTACTATGTTCATCGTGCATACAGCTGCAGTCATTACAGATGGGTAGAATCCCAAAGCTAAGTAAGGGTGGTAGGCACTAAGTGGAACTAGGAGGAGTGAGGATGCCCTGCATGACTGCTGTGGCAAAGCCCGCTCTAGATTTAGAGTATAGTGGAAGGTGGTGGTGCTTGGAGAAAGTGTGCACTGAACTCCAAGTAGCTGCTTCCAAAATGACATTGGTAGGGACCCCCCTGAGGAAAGCTGCAGAGGTAGCTGTGGCCCTGGTGGAGTGGGATCTGATGTATGCAGGCACAGATTTTCCATGAAAATAATAACAAAAGCGTATGCAGTGGGCTATCCATTTTGAAATTGTCTGTTTGGAAATAGCCTTTCCTTGAGCACCTGTAGCATAGGACACAGAGCTGCTCAGATTTCCTGAATGGCTTTATGTCCAAGTAACGAAGTTGTCTGTGAATGTCCAAGGAATGTAGTAGTCTCTCCCTTTGTTCTGTGGATTTGGATAAAAGGTAGGTAAGTGGATAGTCTGGTTCAAAGCTACACTGGATACTACCTTTGGCATGAAGGTAGGGTTGGTTCGTAAGGAAACTCGGTCCTGATGGAAAATGATTAATGGTTGCACAGCCATGAGGGCCTGTAGTTCCGAAACACTGCGTGCTGAGATGATAGCCAGAAGGAAGGCTGTTTTCCATGACAAGTATTGTAGCTCTGTTGAAGAAGCCGGCTCAAAGGGAGGCAGGGTCAGCTTTTCCAATACGAAGTTGAGGTCCCAAGCTGGAACTGGTGGTTTCCTTGGGGGTTTTATATTTTTTGCCCCTCTGAGGAACTGCCTTAGAGGATGTGAGAATAAAGGCGGGTCTGTGTTGTATTGTGCAGAAATGGCTGAAGCGTGGATCTTGATGGAGGAGAAGGAAAGGCCACTGTTTAACATCTCAGCTAGGTACTGTAAAATTTGAGGAATATTTATTACCCAAGGATTCTGGCCTTTTTCTTGATTCCAGGAACAAAATCGTTTCCATTTGGCGGAGTAGGCTTTTCTAGTCGAAGGTCTTCTGGCCTCCAAGATGACATCCTGCACCTCCTTGGAGAGGAGAGTCTGTTGGGAAATTAAGGTATTCTCCATGCAGCTAGATTTAAGGTTTTGAGCTGGCTGTTAAGGGTTTTGTAGTTGTGCTGGGACAACAGAAGAGGGACTAGAGGTAGGATCCATGGTGGGGAGTGTGTCAGGCTCTTTAGGAGCGGATACCAGTGTTGTCGTGGCCAGTCTGGAGCAATGAGAATCATTTGTGGCCTCTCTGCTCTGGCTTTTAATAGAACTTTGGTCAGTAGAGGAAGAGGCGGGAAGGCATAGACTGTCAATGTTGTCCAACTGAAAGAGGGTACATCCACTTTCCAGGCCTGTGGATGATGGGTCCTTGAACAAAATTTTTTCAACTGGTAATTTCTGTGGGTAGCAAATAGATCTATGTCTGGCTGTCCCCATGCCTGAGTTATCTTTGAGAAAACTTGAGGATGCAACTTCCATTCGTGTGGATCTGTCATATTTCTGCTTAGGTTGTCTGCCAGTGTGTTTTCCTTCCTGTCAGGAATTGTGCCTGTAGTTGAATTTGCAATTCCAGTGCTGTGTTCCATAGGGTCGTGGCTTGCCTGCACAGGGGGTATGAATGAGTTCCCACCTGTTTATGTACCACATGACTGTGGTGTTGTCTGTCCTTATCAATAGCTGGCCTGGATGCAGTAGGTCTTTGAAGGTCATAAGAGCATTTTGCACAGCTAGCATCTCCTTTTGGTTGACGTGTAGGTGCTTCTCTTTTTGGGACCATTTTCCCTGAATGCACTGATCTGCCATGTGTGCTCCCCAGGCGTAGTCTGAGGAGTCTGTTGTGATGATATGAGTTGCTTGAGGTACACAGAAAGGGAGACCTGTGTTTCTTTGGCATGCTTGAGCCCACCACAAAAATTCCTTTTGAAGGCATGGAATGAGTGGTATAATTGGTTCCAAGCTGTGGCTGTGTTGAGACCATAAGTTTTTTAGGTACCACTGTAGTTTACTCATATGCAGCTTTGCACATGGGATTAGTAGAAAGCAAGATGCCATGAATCCCAGAGCCTGCAGGACTTTCCTTGCAGTTAGTCTGGTGAAAGTTGCCATTTTGTTGAAGTATTGAGACAGTTGCACTTGTTTTGTCTGGCATGAGGTAGGCCATCTGGGTGGTTGTAGTTAAGCTGGCACCCAGGAAAATTATCTGTTGAGAAGGTATTAGTTTTGATTTCTTTTTGTTCACTGTGTATCCCAGGAAGTTTAACAGTTTTATTTCAAACGCCAGATGCTGCAATAGAATGTCCTTGCTGTCCACTTGGATCAGGCAGTCGTCCAGATATGGGTAGATTTGTATTCCTTGTTGTCTGCAGAAGGCAATTACTGATGCCAGGCATTTCGTAAACACTCTGGGCGCAGTAGATAAGCCAAAGGGCAATGCAGATAATTGGTAAAGGGTTGAACCTGCAAGAAATCTGAGGTATCTTCTGCAATCTTGTCTGCTAGGGACATGCAGGTATGCCTCCTTGAGGTCCAATGTTACCAGCCAAGACTCCTTTACCCAGCATGGGAAGAAGCTGCTGTAATGTGAGCATCTTGAATTTTGGCACCTGTAGATGTGTTTAGGATGAATAGGTCTAAGATAGGTCTCCAATCTTCATCTTTCCTTGGTAACAGGAATAGTCTGGAATAAAAACCTTGACCTTGTTCTTCTGCAGGTACCTCTTGAATCGCTTTCATATCCATGAGCGGAAATTTGTCTGTGCCTCTGCCCTTTGATTTTGTGGCAGGTTTGGGATGCCTCTTATTTTTGGAAGGGTGCGAAAGAGGAACCTGTAGCCTCTGTCTATAATGTCCAGAATCCATTTGAATTTTGTAACAATGCCAGTTTTTTGAAAATAATGCCAGTTTTCCGCCCAAAGGTGCTGCCATTAAAGCTTTGCTTGGCAGGCATAGGGGGAAGTCATTGTGTCCGTTTTCTAAATGACTGTGATCTATCTTCTCCACCTCTTGGGGTTGGTGCTTGCCACTGTCTTGCTCTAAGATCCTTGAGGTTTGTCCTCTACCCCTTGGGCATCTGTATCTGCACCTTTGAGGTCTGTCCGTGGCTGGAAAGGACCAATTTTCTGAAAGCCAGTTTCTGCTGAAGCGTGGAGGTTGTACCTGCAGGAAATCTAACTGTTTGCATAGATTTTGCTTTTTCCTCCATTTTCTTTAGTACCTCCTCAGCTTCAACACCAAACAATACATCTTTTTGAAGTGGTGCATCTAATAACTTTGCTTTGACATGATCTGGTAAGGATTGCTCTTTGAGCCAAGCATGTCTACGTATAACGGACCCCGTGACAGCAGCTTTACATGAGGCCTCTAAAGCATCAAAACCACACTGCAAGGTATGTTTACCCACTTGCTCTGCTCCATGCAACAAATCCTGCAACTCTTTCAAATCTGGTTGTTCTGTTTGTGTCATTTTGCTTTTCAACTGAGATAACAAAAACTGTTGGTACTTTAACATATGGAATTGACAGTTTAATGCCCTCATGGTTAAAGTGGCAGATGTATACACCCTTTTCCCCCCACCTTTCTAATGCTCTGGAATCTCTCTCTGAAGGTAAAGGGTTTTTAACAGTAGAGGCCTTTATTCCCTTGGGACCCTGTGAAATTGTTTCTGGGTCTGCAGTATGGCTTTTATAAAGGAACTGGCGAGAATCAGGAACCCAGTAATACCTGTCTGGTTTAACAGGGGCTGGAGGTAAAGAATCTGGATTAAGGCTGGTTTCTGTGTACACATCATCCAAAATATCTAAAACACGAGGGATAGCCAGGGGCCTATGCTGGGGGAGCAGTAGAAATTCCCTGAGCCTTTTCTTGGAATCTGAGTAATCTTGGCCTTCCCAGTGGAAGTGTTCCCTCAATGTATGCAGGGTTTCCCCAAAAGAGTAGTCCTCAGGGGGGGAGACGGAGGGAATAGACTCCTCAGCATCAGGGGGGGGGGGGGAGACCGAGGGAATAGACTCCTCAGCATCAGAGTCTTCGAAAGGGGAATAGGCATAATCCTGGTCCTCAGAATGGTCTGAGGTAATAGAAGCCTGGTCTGAGGAAGGGTAGTCTTCCTCAAATCTGGGTCTTTTGTCAGAGGGGGGTTGAGAACTCCAGATGAGAGTAATCAAATCCTCAGCCATTTTAAGCATTTGCTTTTTAGACATGGGGCCTTGAGAGGAGGTCTGAGGACCCTGTTTTTTAGTTTTCATGGCAGCTTTAGATTTAGTGAACGATTTAATGGAGAAGGTGGAAGGCCTGAAGACGCCTTCAGAAATGGCAGGCCTGACTAAATTTTGAGTTTCCCTGCCAAGAGTGGCGTCGGTATCTGCAGGAGGAATGGAGACAAAGAAGCCTGCGACCTCGGGTACTGAAGTCACCAGTAAAATAGTTTAATCGGTATTCAGGGGCGTAGGCGCCTCGCTGAGAACCGGTAGTTGGCCTAAGCGTGGTCTCAGTACTCTGTGCAGACCTCAGATGTCGGTCCTTATCTTTGCGTCTTTTGCTTAAAACTGGTGTCGGTGTATCAGACGACATGATATAATTAAATTTTTTGCCAAAATAATGAAGGGCGAACTCCGCCCGGCACTTAATAGTGCGCTTGTTGAACCTAGCACAAAAACGGCAGGCCGAGACGTCGTGGTCTGGGCCTAAGCAAGGTATACAGAAAGAGTGGAAATCCTTAAGCGGTATTTGCTTCCCACAAGAAACGCAATTATTAACTTTGTCTGACATCGGTCTGAGGCAAGAAAAGTTTCCCCAACGGGGTACTTAGCTTTAAAGAAGACTTTGGCTGAAATACTTATGTAAATCTCAGGAGCTGGCCGGCCGGCACTTGCGAACTGCTTCTGCTTCGGGCACCACACAGCAAGAAAGACTGGAGAAAATGGCGTCGGCTGCCTCTTTTATACCCCTGCCACACTGACGTCAGGGAAGAAGCGACGACAACAGACGCCAGACCTAGACTTTGGAATTCGGCCGACCGAGGACCCGCCTGACGGCAGGATAACCCATCTGTAATGACTGCAGCTGTATGCACGATGAACATCAGTCTTGAGTAAAATCCTTGTCCCTGCTCTTGCTCTGGCACTAGTTGAATGGCCCTCATGTCCATGAGGGATGAGACTTGTTTTGTGCCTCTGCCCATTGATTTTTTGGCAGATTTGGCCAGCAGTTTGTCTTTGGCAGGGTATGGAAATGGAACTTGTAGCCTTGTGACACGATATTTAGAACCCACTTGTCCTGGGTTATAATGTGCCAATTTTGAGAAAAGTGCTAATTTTCCCCTTAAGGGTGCTGCCAGGAAGTGCTTGGTGCAGGCAGGGGGAAGTCATTGGGACTGTTTCCTGTAAGGTTGTGATTTGTCTTCTCCACTTTTGGAGGTAGAAGCACCCCAATGCCTTGACCGGTATGAAACTTGAGCCTGGGATCTGCCTCTAGGGCCGTCTGGGTCTACCCCTTTGAGGTCTGTCGGACACTGGAAAGGACCAATTCTTTGTTGGCCAGTGTCTACTAAACCTAGGTGGCTGTACTTGTAAGAAATCCTTGACCATTTGCATAGATTTAGCTTTGTCCTCCAGTTTCTTTAACACCTCTTCTGTCTTAACACCAAACAAATAATCATGCTGTAAAGGTGCATCTAATAATTTATCTTTAACATGATCAGGCAGATTTTGTTCCTTTAACCAAGCATGTCTTCTAATTACAGAACCAGTAACTGCGGCCCTGCAGGAGGCCTCTAAAGAATCAAAACCACATTGCAAAGTATGCTTTCCAACTTGTTCAGCTGCATGCAATATATCCTGCATTTCCTTTTCTGCACATTCAGAATTTAACATTTTCTGTTAAAGCAATGCCATAACATGTTGCCGATATTTGAGCATATGAAATTGACAGTTTAAGGCCCTTATAGCCAAGGTAGCAGATGTGTAAACCTTCTTTCCCCATCTATCCAGTGCCCTAGAATCCCTATCAGAAGGGGTAGGTTTTTTTGCAGCGGAAGCCTTAACACCCTTGGGACCCAGAGAAATAGTTTCTGGGTCATCAAGGGTTTTTAAAAAGGCATTTATGTGAGTCAGGAACCCTGTAATATCTGTCAGGAGTCAGGAGTAAGGCTAGACTCCGAAAACAAATCATCTACAATGTCTAACACAGGGGGGATGGCTAGTGACTTGTGCTGAGGTAGTAAAAGGAAATCCCTGAGCCTCATTTTAGACTACGAAATTTCTTGGGTCTCCCAGTGGAAATGCTCCCTCATGGTACGTAAGGTTTCCCCCAAAAGAATAATCCTCAGGAGGAGAAGCTGAAGGTATGGATTCTTCAGCATCAGAGTCCTCATGGGGGGAAAAGAATATTCCTGATCAGAAGAGGAATCAGAAGAAATGAAAACCTGATCTGAAGATTCATAGACAGTGTCTTCCCTAGGCCTCTTATCAGGAGGGGGATGGGAACCCCTGATCAAGGTAATAAAGTCTTCGGCCATTTTACGCATCTGTTTTTTGGGCATGGAGGCCTGTCCATGTGGCTCTTGAGTTTGCTTCATGGCCTTTGAAGGTGCTTTAGTCTTTGACTTTGAAGTCTGTTTAATGTATAGGTGTTTGGGTCTGAATACACCCGCAGATGTTGGTGCCTGCTTAGCGGCTCTGGACCCATCTGAAGGATTAGCATCCGAGGATTCAATACTTTGAGTTTCCAGCAGCATGGCCGACTCCACATGGGAGTCGGTAGCGGCCTGCGACTCAAAAGTACCGGTAGTCAGGGGCTGCAAAAGCGCCTCACTGAGAACCAGCGAACCGGCGACTGGCTTAAAAGCTTCGTCTGATGGCTTTCTGATGACATTTCTGGATAATTAAATTTGCATCCAAAGTAGTTTAAGGCAAAATCATACAGACGCTTAATAGTGCATTGGTTAAATCTAGCACAAAACCGACAACCCAGAAAATTATGATCAGGGCCTAGGCAAGGAATACAGTAAGAATAAAAGTCCTTATGAGGTATTTGCTTCCCACAAGAAATACAATTAACTTTTTCTGACATCTGTTCTGGAGCAAGAAAAAAAGTTTCCCCAATGGGGTACTTAGCTTTATAGAAGACTTCGGATCTGAAATTCGAACTCGAAAATCTCGGGAGTTGGCCGACCGGCACTTGCGAACTGCTTCTGCTTCAGGCACCACGCGGCAAGAAAGACTAAAGAAAATGGTGTTGGCTGCTACTTTTATACCCCTGACGTCAGGGAAGTGGCGACGACAGCCGATGCAGGACTCAAGACTTTGGAATTCTGGCCGACTGAGGGCAACCTGCCAGCAAGATTACCCAAATGTAATGACTGCAACAGTGAAACATGAAGAACATCTAGAGGAATATTTTTGTGGTTGAAACGTGGGGAATTACTTCATAATATAAAACTACAGGCAAAACAGAAAATTTGAATGCAGAAACAAGTACAAAAAAAATCTTCTACATTTACTCCTCCCAAAACGATGCAATGCAAAGCTGGATAGCTATGTTGACTGTTTTACCAAATCCTGAATACACACAAGACAGACCTGTTACACTTTCTCCATCAGAAAGAATGGCAATAAAGTCCTTGAAATCCAACCACATAGTCATCATAAAACAGGCAGACAAAGGTTCTTGCAACAGTTATCCAGAACTATGTTGAGCATAATACTGATGCTAAGAGAAAGGTTTCTGATCACACTTAATACAGACAGCTGACTGAGGATCCAACTCAGCAGTGCACTAAAGAACTAAAAAAATCTTATTAAATTTTTACTTGATTCCATCCAGGACAAAACTGATCTCATTCCAAATCATCCTAGGCTTGGAGTTCTCTACATGCTACCAAAAATTCATAAGCCAGGTAATCAAGGAAGACCAATAGTATCAGACAAAGGAACTTTGACAGAACAGGTTTCCTGGGTTTGTGGAGAAAATTCTGAAACCACTAGTTAATGACAGAGGCCTGTATTATTCAGGACACCGCTTTTTTTCACACTGTCAATTTATAGTGACCTAACATTGTTTTAACCACAATGGATGTTACATCACTCTATACAAACATACCACAAGAAGATGGAATGGTCTCAAAT
This sequence comes from Protopterus annectens, assembly GCF_019279795.1. Taxonomy (NCBI): domain Eukaryota; kingdom Metazoa; phylum Chordata; order Ceratodontiformes; family Protopteridae; genus Protopterus; species Protopterus annectens. The sequence continues at coordinate 763,123,991 of NC_056741.1, forward strand.
ACTTACAACAGAGATCATCACAGCATTACTCCAGATATAGCTGGATAAATTAGTATTCTAACAATCTTTAAAGGGAAACATTATGTTCAAACTATGGCCACTTCAAAAGGCAAGAGAAAGGCTCCACAGTATGCAAACCTCTTCATCGCAAACCTAGAAGAATTTCTACAATACTAAACACAGCCACTCACTTATTTTTATTTTATTGATGACTAATTTATAATCTAGACACACAGACTACATCAAGGAATTCCACCAAGGACTCAATAGAATTTACTCATGTATTAAACTCTCCTTGGAGTATTCTACTTCAAGTGGAACCTTCCTTGATACTAAGGTTACTGTACAAAATGTAACTTTCCTGGATACTAAGGTTACTATACAAAATGTAACGATACAGATGTGTCTACAGGAAACCATGGCCAGAGACAGATGCATCTGCACAAAAGCAATTACCATCCCAGACACACAAAGTTAGCTATTTACATTCAAGCACTTCAAAATCACTGTATTTGTTCTACTGAGGCAGAAAAACCCAGTTGGTACTGCTGAAAGATGCCATGCTTGCTCCAGGTCACTCTGCCAGGGAGTCTGACAGAGCTGTAGACAGTGCAGTACAGCTACCATGAGAACAGCAGATCCACTATTAAGACAGGACCCCCCCCGTGACAGTTCCACCAGTGGCAACGTATCATCCAGAACTTAAGCTGTACAAAATCTTAAGGGACTTTCAACCAATGTTTAGTAAGCATGACAAGTTCAGACAGATTTTTCAACCATTCCCACTGCTGCCATTTAAACCACCACCAAATCTCAAGAATATTCTTGTCAAAAGCACACAAAACAGAAGAGAACAGTCTGGAATGGCACAAAACCCTGCAACCATCCAAGATGCAAAACCGGTCACATAATTTGCATAGCTTCCTACTTAATGTCACAGAACAGATAATGGAAAATACAGGGTTTATTTGTGTGCACTTCCAAAAATGTGGCTTATTTAATCAAATGCAGGAAATGTCCAGAGACGGTTTATACAGGAGAGACGGGCCATTTTTATTCATAACTAGGATGAAATCAGAAGTACTACAAAAAACTGTAAATGCCACCATATTCAGCTCCAAGTAACCTCTACAGTGGTTGTATTTGTTTGCTTGAGTCTAGGTATTAAACTACATTTTATAAGCCACAATAACCACATTAAATATCAATTGTAATGTTGTATAAACAACTTATGATTGCAATAACCATTCAACAGACTGTCAACAGCATTTTCTTCATAGTGCTGTGAGGTTTCATACAAGACTAAGCATTTTTTTTTGCCACTTGATTGATGAAATACTTAGAGAAATAGGAAAATGATTACAATATAAATAGTACATAAATAATATTCAGTATTCCTCTACAGTAGGCAGATGTCAAATATAAATATAGCTGTATTTACCATCATGTAAGCGTTAAGCTGAACTCTTCCAATACCTTGTATGTAACAAGGCTTTGGAATTAATGCAAATATGAACAATATTTGACACCTACAAGCATCAGTAGGATGTGAATGCAGAAAGAGAGGCATCACTCTGCTATGAGTTTTTAACTGTGCAACTAAAAACCTTTCAGTTTTGCTGGTCTTCAGAACCTTAGGTTGACGTAACACCAATTTATCCCCACCACACACACGTTTTCACTCAGTTGGTCAAACCGAAGCCTCTGTAGTGGATCAACTGCAAGCAATATCAATACATGTTAACCGGTATCTTATTCCTTTAGTAGTCCTGCCTTTCTCACCATTATGAACCAAACATTATCACTAACTCATACTTTCTGTTAAACAAAAGATCTGTCTCACAAGGACTGCTTGTTTAGATAGACCAGAACGGGTAAGTAGACTCACTAATCGAAAAGAGGTACTAGGGTCCACTGATTGTCAGTTGCAGGACAAAATAAAAAAAGGAAAAATAAATCTAATGGTATACACAAAAACTATAAAAAATTCCAGGAAAAATAAAATGCTAAAATACATCAGCAAACACTACTAAGTCTTGAATGCACAAATACCTAAGGAATGTGCTATATACACTAGATGCAACACAGCTTGGTTGGAGACACAGCCATTATGATGCGTTTCAGGCACAGCCAAGAAAAATAAGTGGGAAACATGCTGCCATAATGTAAGACATTTAAATTAATCCGGCACTAGATTGCAAATGATCCTTTATAGTATTTTGAGTGCTGCATCTCATATTAAAAGTACTAGTAATACATAACATTTTATTACAATTCTGACACACATTTAATGATTAAACAGCTGCAAAAGTACAGCTGTGTACACTTACCATAAATGTAGATGTTAGAGTGTATTCACTGTTGCAGTCATCACACTTGGGTTATCTGCCTGCAGGTAGCCCTCAGTCGGGCTGAATACCAACCAGAGACTTAGTATTTCTGCGTCGGTTGCTGTAGCTCCAGGACTGATGTCAGGGGTATAAAAACAGGCAGCACACGCCATTACATCAGTTTTTCTTGCTCCAAATGTCAGGAGACCCCAATAGGGAGCTAAGGTATGGTGGGAAAATCATCAGTAAAAAGTAAACACCAATACCCACACCCCTGTAAGGGGTGAGTAATAGACACAGAGAGGAGAGAGAGAGAAGGGGGCTGGAGGGAGGGAAACCAGGATTGCAACAGTGAATACACTCAACATCTACACTTATGGTAAGTTGAAACAACTGTACTGTGTTATTCGTGTTTCACTGTTGCAGTCATCGCACTTGGGTTGATTACCAAAGCTGAAGAAAGGTGGAGATAGTCAAGAAGAGTTGGGGCTGGCTAGTATGCCCTGCAGGACTGCTGTTGCAAAACCCATCCTGGATTTAGAAAAAGATAGGCAGGTGGCAATGCTTGGTGAAGGTGTGTACAGAACTCCAGGTAGCAGCTTCCAGAATGTCCCTGGTAGGGTCTCCCCTGAGGAATGCTGTAGAGGTAGAAGTTGCCCTAATGGAATGTGTTCTGACCCCCTGAGGGGTTGGTTTCCCATGATGTTTGTAGCAGAAATGGATACAGTGCACTATCCATTTAGAAACTGTTTAGAAATGGCCTTGCCCTCTGCCCCTGGTACAAAACTGAGTAAGTAACTGGTCAGATTTCCTGAAGGGCTTAGTCCTATCCAGGTAGAATCTGAGCTGTCTGTGCACGTCCAAGGAGTTCAGGATCCATTCCCCTTTATTTTGAGGATTAGGGAAGAAGGTTGGCAAGTAGATAGATTGGTTAAAAGCCACACTGGACACCACTTTAGGCATAAAGGTAGGATTAGTCCTGAGGGAGACTCTGTCAGCATGAAAGATAACGAAAGGTTCCACAGTCATAAGAACTTGTAGCTCAGACACTCTACTAGCTGAAGTGATGGCCAGAAGCAAGGCTGTTTTCCGAGAGAGGAATTTTAACTCTGCTGACACTGCAGACTCAAAGGGAGGGAGCATGAGCTTTTCCAGTACAAAGTTAAGGTCCCAAGCTCTCCTTGGTGGCCTTAAGTTGTTTGCCCCTCTCAGGAACTATTTGTTGAGAGGAGGCTCAGTTTTGTAATGAGCTGAGATGGCAGAGGCATGGATCTTAATGGAGGAGAAGGATAGGCCTCTGTGGAATAGATCTGCTAGGTAATCCAGGATTAGAGGTAAGGAGGGCAGTGTAGTGTCCTTTCCTTTAGATTGAATCCAGGAGCAATACCTTTTCCACTTCTCAGCATAGGATTTCCTTGTACTGGGTTTACTGGCTTCAAGAATGACGTTCAGTACCTGCTTGCTTAGGCTGGTCACTGGAGGAGAATTCAAGGAATAAACCAGGCTGAAAGATTCAGGGTTTGCAGTTGCGGATGCAAGCTCTGTCCCCCCCTTGCTGAGTGCGAAGGGTTGGGATCTGGGGTAGGTGCCAGGGTGCACACTAGTGGGTACCAGTGCTGGCATGGCCAGTCTGGGGCAATCAGGATTGTCCTTGGTCTGTCCCGTCTTATCTCGAGTAATATTCTTGAGAGAAGGGGCAGAGGGGGGAAATGCACAGAGAGAGGTTTTCCCACTGAAAGGATAAGCCATCCACTTTCCAGGTCCTGCTGTGAGGTGTCCTGGTGCATAATTTCCTGAGCTGGTGATTGCAGGGGGAGGCAAAGAAGTCCACCTCTGGTATCCCCCTTTTCTGTATTAGAAGGCTGAAGGTGCTGGGTTCCAATTGCCACTCGTGTGGGTCTAGGAGATTTCTGCTCAAGTTGTTTGCCAGTGAATTTTGTTTGCCTGACAGGAACTGAGCTTGTAGATGAACATGCATGTCCAAGGCAGTGTTACACAGGGCAATGGCTAGCCTGCCAAGTGGGTTTCCCCCTGCTTGTTGATGTATAACATGACTGTGGCGCTGTCTGTTTTTATTAGCAGGGGTCCTGGTAAGAGTAGGGATCTAAAAGCTGTTAGAGCGTGCTGAACAGCTAGCAAATGGTTGATGTGCAGATGAATCTGACTTGGGCTCCAGTGGCCCTGAATGCACTTGTCGCCCAGGTGTGCCCCTCAAGCATAGTCTGATGTGTCTGTGGTTAGGGTCTGGGCGGCGTGGGGTTGAGTAAAGGGAAGTCCACTGTTGTGGTTGCATGCTGCTGATCACCAAAGAAATTTTGTCCTTAGACAAACAAGGTAAGATAGGTATGACAGTTTTCCAGGTCCTGAGAATGTTGGCACCAAAGACTTAAGTACCACTGAAGTTTCCTCATATACAGTCTGGCATATGGAATTAGTAGTACACAAGAGGCCATGGACCCTAGGGCCTGCAGAATTTTCCTTGCAGATAGCTGGGCTCTGGTGGCCATTTGAGTAAATTAGTCCGTCAGATAGGCTTGTTTTTCTGGAGTAAGGAATACCATCTGGGATGCTGTGTCCAAGCTTGCTCCAAGGAACACAAACTTTGACTGGGGACTAGTTTTGATTTCTTTTCATTGACAGTGTACCCCAGGGAGGTTATAAGGTTCTTTACAAATGTCAGGTGCTGCAACAGCTTTTCCTGTCTGCCTGAAACAGGCAGTTATCCAAGTACGGGTAAATTTGAATTCTTCTCTGCCTGCAATAGGCAACGGCTGGAGCCAGGCATTTTGTGAATACTCTTGGAGCAGTGGATAAGCCAAAGGGAACTGCAGAGAACTGATAAAGCATAGATCCTGCCTTGAAACGTAGGCATTTCCTGCATGAGTCCCTGATAGGGATGTGCAGATAGGCTTCTTTTAGGCTTAGGGTGGCTAACCAGGCATCTTTGGACAGCATAGGAAGATGCCTGAAGGGTGAGCATTTTGAATTTTGGTAACACCAGGAAGGTGTTTAGAATAGAAAGATCTAGGATTGGGTGTCAAGTGCCATCTTTTCTGGGTACCAGGAAAAGTCTAGCATAGAACCGTTGACCCATCTGTTCTGCAGGAACAGGATGAACTGCTCTTGTGGAGAGCAGGGATTGAACTTGGTTTTGTCCCTCTGCCCACTGGTTTGGAGGAAAATCTGGGAAACCTTTTGGGGTTGGCAGTGAGTGGAAGTAAAATTTACCCCTGGGATACAAAGTTGAGGACCCATCAGTCTTTAGTGATGGAGGTCCAGTTTTTTGCATGATGGGCAAGTTTTCCTCCTAGGGGCATGAGCAGTTGGGCAGAGCTGATGAGTGGAGTTGAAAACTCATTGTGAATTATTTCCGTAAGGGAGTGGGCTTAGCACTCCCTGTTTCTGAAGAGGCTGCACTCCATTGCTTAGATCTCTGCATACCCTGAGACTGTAGTCTGGGGGGATCAGTTTCCCCTAGGTCTAGTATGAGACGGGCTTGGGGGACTGGAAAGGACCAATGCTTCGAGGGGCAATGCCTACTGAATCTAACAGGCTGCATTTGCAAGAAATCTTTGTCTGCATAGATGTAGCTTTTTCTTCCACCTTTTTTCGAACCTCTTCTGCTTTGTTGCCAAAAAGATGGTCCTTGTTCAAAGGAGCGTCTAGTAATTTTGATTTGACATGGTCTGGCAAGGTCTGCTCTTAAACCAAGCATGCCTTCTTAGTACAGAAACAGTGAATGCTGCCCTGCAGGATGCTTCTAGGGTGTCAAAGCCACATTGCAAAGTATGCTTGCTGACTTTCAAAACGCATAAGCTCTTGTAGTTCTTTACTTTCTGCACAGTCTGTAAAGGTATCTAATTTTTGCTCAAGTTCCATAACATGTTGCTGGTACTTCAGCATGTGAAACTGGCAATTCAATGCCCTAATGGCGAGAATTGCAGAGGTGTATACTTTTTTACCTATCTGTCTAAAGCTCTGGAATCCCTGTCCGAAGGGGTGGGATTCTTTAGCTGTAGTTGTTTTTATACCTTTAGGCCCCTGGGAGATTACCTCTAGGTCAGCAGTAGGATTTTTGAAAAGAAATGTGTGCGAGTCAGTAACTCTGTAGTACCTGTCTTGTTTCCTTGGAGCAGGGGGTAAAGTATCAGGAGTTAGAGTGGATTCCATAAAGACATCATCCACAGCATCCAGAATTGGAGGTATTGCTAAAGGTCTAAGTTGTGGCAAAACTAAAAATTCTCCGAGTCTCTTTTTGGACTGAGGATAGCATTGGAGTTACCAGTGGAAATGCTCTCAAAGTATGCAAGGTTTCACCAAAAGAAAAATCCTCTGGAGGTGAAGCAGAGAAAATGGATTCCTCTGCATCTGAATCCTCATAAGCAGATAAAGTCATGTCTTCAAATGAAGAAAGCTCAGAGTCGGACTCTTGATCAGTTAAAGCTGCTGGGGACAGGTCTCTCTCTTAGCAGGGAAAGAATGGCTTCCTCTAATCAGCATAATCAGGTCTTCTGCCATTTTAAGCATTTGATGATGTGGCAAGGAAGCAGGTGCTTGAGTTTAGGTAGTCATTTTTTTAGGCGTAGCTCATACTCTTGGCCTTAGAAACTCGGTAGTTTTAGACAAAACTGAGGACGTTAAAGAAGTCTGTTTGTGTCAAATATCGGTAGTGTGAAGAACTTCCTCGGAAGCCGTTGCTTGCACAGCAGCTCCGGACCAATCCAAGGATGAGACATCCGCAGGTTCAGTCTCGTGGCATAGCTGACTCTGAATGGGTCTTGGTAGTGGTCTGTGAATCCATCGAAGTTGGCATCAGGGGTTGTGAAAGTGCCTGAGTTCTGGCGAACTGGCGACTAGCTTAACGAAAGTGTCGGCAGTTTTGGACTTGTGCGGTCTGTCTGTCTTTATCCTTACATTTTTTCAGAAGATCGGTAGTCGGACGGCTTACTGAAGCCATTCGGAATATGGAGATAGAGCGCGAAAGTATTTAGCAACAATAAAGGCCAGACTAACAGTTCGGGTGTTGCACAAAGCACAAAACCAACAACGAGGTAGGTCATGGTCTGGCCTAAACAGGTTATGCAGTAAGAATGGAAATCTCTGTGTGGTATTTGCTTTCCACAGGCATGACAATTGTTAACTTTTTCTGACATCAGTTAGAGCAAGAAAAAAGAATCCCCAGGGGTACTTAGCTTTAGAAGACTTCAGGTTGACTCATTTCGGAAACAAAAACAGGTAGCGGCTGACCGGCACTCGTGCTTACTGCTTATGCTTCGGGCTCCTCGGCAAGAAAGACTGATGTAATGGCGTTGGCTGCCTGTTTTTATACCCCTGACGACCTGACGTCAGTCCTGGATCGACATCAACAGACGCAGAAATACTAAGTCTCTAGTATTCGGACTGAGGGCTACCTGCAGGCAGATAACTCAAACGTATGACTGCAACAGTGAAACACAAAGAACATCAAATGTTCAAAAGTCAGAAAATATTCATGTGTCATTTCATTCACTCCCTGCCTCACACTAATAAAGGTTTCTAATCCACGGCTATAAAATAAAACTACAGATATGTATTTAGCATGGCCAAATTGTGCTTTCCAGTATCACTGTCATTACACTTATGTAAAGGAATCGTTAAATACAAAAGCAGTGACATTATCGAAGAACATGACAGACAAGGCACTACTTGAAATTTTAACAGCTTTATTAATCTATGATTTTAAGTTCATTTTTACTTAAAAGTTCTTCAAAGTTCTCAAAAGATGTGTTAGAAAAACTGAGCTTCAGGTTCTGTCACACTCAATGAGACTATTAATTAGGTTTGGCAGTTACAATGTGCTCAAGTCTCCATCTATGAAATACTTCACTCTTCCTTTCATAATTTTTAATAAATGCATCTCTGATTTCATTCTCTTGAAAAAAAATAAGTTTACTCTGTTTCATGAATATGCAAGCTTAGTGCCAGTCTTAATACAATTCAGTTTATTTCTCTGGAAAAAAGTTTCAAAGACACATTTACATAGTAGTGTGATTAAATTTTATACTGTACAGCGAATAGTTGTGTCACTGTTTTATATGCTGCAATGCAAGTGTTTCCTGGTCTTTGTCATGGCTGCAAATCACCTTTGGATGGACACACAACCCACTGTTTTATGCATGCAGCCTACCACTAACAGATTCAGCTTTAAAGCAGTTCTGCTTAAAATGGTAACACAAAAACCTAGTCAAGAAAAAAAATATATGTGCACTTACTTTTAGCTTCTTGTTTAATTTGCAACAGTATCTGTACAACAGCGCCAAATTCAAAGGTCCGAAATCTGCATAGAAGCTAGAAAAATACAAAGTAAGGTTTCTGCATTAATAAGAAGTACCAGCGTAGGCACATCAAGTCAGTAAATATCAACTATGCAGTAAACAAAAATATAAAGTTCATAACATTAACAGTGCTCTACTATTTCAATACATCACAATGCCAACAAATTCAGTTAACAGAAGTACTAAAGCAGTATACATCTACAATGTTGAAACCACAGGCAGTACATAAACTGCACACCTGCCATATGTTTAGAAATGGAAGATTACAACTTTATACTCTTTTCCTATTGGAATTAATGAATCAAAAGGAGAAATCAGTAGAGATGCACAACACACAGACCAACAGAGTTGGTCCAATCTCAGCAGTCAGTGGGCACAAAGTGCAAAAAATACTCTATAGGATACTGTACTATCTCAATATATGCGCATGCTCACAAAAACTCACAGGCAGTGTGAAACTAGAACATCCCAGAAAGTACTTCCTTGTCATTATAGAGCCATGAAGTTTCAGATGCATCTTCAGTGTTCAAGATCAGAGAGACAGGAAGAACTCAGTTTATGCTTTCGGCATACACTAACTAAACAGCTAGCAGGTAAATTAATTCACCTTTTCCTGTGTACATTAAGAAATGAAAGCAAAGCTGTATGATAACTACACTCTTAACAGAACCTGAAAGGCACTCTACAAACATTTTTTTAAGAACATTATTGACTTTTTCCAGGGTCCGAGAAAGGCTTTTAGTCAAAATACCACTTTTAACTTTCTTTCCTATTTACAGTACGTATTTACCATTCATTTTTGTTTGGGTTTGTTTATCGGCCACATGCTGAGCACTCTTACTTTTTCTAAGGACCTCCTTTACTAGCCGTGCTCATTAGACTTCCACAGCAAGGTGATATGCAAATGCAGAAAGCCATTTCTTGTTTGTGCCTTTCAGCTTTTCCCGGTTAGGGGTCACCACAGCGGCACTCCGGTCCGCTAATGATTAACTGTTTATTTTTACGTACTGGCTTGCCGGACCTAATGCACAACCTTCAGCGAAGGAACGTCCATTCACGCATGTCGCCACACAGAAGTCGCTTAACTGAGAATCGAACGGGCAATGTCCAACTGTGAGGAAGCTAGGAAAATGAAACTTGCATTCTTGTTAGGACTTGGGGGGGGGGGGGCAGAGTATACACACAATATTTTACACACACATTATATATATATATATATATATATATATATATACACACACACACACACACACACACACACATATATATATATACATATATATTACACACACACGGAAAAGTATGAATATGTGCACCAGGCTTAAATGTGACACTAGTTATCTACAGGTTCATGTAAGCAGTAATATGCAAACAGTGAAGGCCTGGGATAGAAAATCTAAGCCTCTGATAATGTGAAGGAACACAAGTGAATGGGTCACGGTCAATATGTGCATGCTAACAATGACGGGAGGGAATCCAATGCAGTGTGCATTTCTATGTATATATATATATATATATATATATATATATATATATATATATATAAATAAAAGGTATACATATAAAAAGGTGTATGTGTATATATATAAATATATTATATATATATATATACACCTTTTATATGTATACCTTTATTGATATATATATATATATATATATATATATATATCAATAAAAGGTATACATATAAAAAGGTGTATATATATATAATATATATATATATATATATATATATATATATATATATATCTGCTGGGGACAGGCTGTCTCTTAATAGGGAAAGAATGGCCTCTAATCAGCATAACTGTGTCTTCTGCCATTTTAAGCATTTGATGATGTGGCAAGGAAGCAGTGCTTGAGTTTAGGTAGTCATTTTTTAGGCTGCGAGTTCATACTCTGGCCTTAGAAACTCGGTAGTTTTAGACAAACTGAGGACGCTAAAGAAGTCTGTTTGTGTCAACATCGGTAGTAAGTAAAGAACTTCCTCGAAGCCGCTTGCTTGCACAGCAGCTCCGGACCATGATGAGACATCCGCAGGTTCAGTCTCGTGGCATAGCTGACTCTGGAATGGTCTTGGTAGTGGTCTGTGAATCCATCGGGTTGGCATCAGGGGTTGTGAAAGTGCCTGAGTTCCGGCGAACTGGCGACCAGTTTAACGTAGTGTCGGCAGTTTTGGACTTGTATGCAATTGTCTGTCTTATCCTTACATTTTTTCAGAAGATCGGTAGTCGGACGGCTTACTGGAAGCCATTCCTCGAATATGGAGATAGAGCGAAAGTATTTAGGCAACAATAAAGGCCGGACTAATGGAAGTCTGGTGTTGTACAAAGCACAAAACCAACAACGAGGTATTTATGGTCTGGCCTAAAGAGTTATGCAGTAAGAATGGAAATCTCAGTGGTATTTGCTTCCACAGGCATGACAATTGTTAACTTTTTCTGACATCAGTTAGAGCAAGAAAAAAAAGAACTCTAGGGGTACTTAGCTTTAGAAGACTTCAGGTTGATCTACTCGAACAAAAACAGGTAGCGAAGGATCAAAATTATGCTTACTGCTTGTGCTTCCGGCTCCTCGGGCAAGAAAGACTGATAATGGCGCGGCTGCCTGTTTTATACCCCTGATACCCTGACGCTGAAGTCCTGATCGACATCAATGGTATTTGAAATACTAAGTCTCAGCATTCGACTGAGGTACCTGCAGGCAGATAACCCAAATGTGAAGGACTGCAACAGTGAAAACACAAAGACATCAAAATGTCTGCAAAAGTCAGAAAAATATTCAGTGTGTCATTTCATTCACTCCCCTGCCCCCACACTAATAAAGGTTTCTAATCCACGGCTATAAAATAAAACGACAGATATGTATTAGCATGGCTAAATTGTGCTTTCCAGTATCAATGTCATTACATCTATGTAAAGGAATCAAGAAATACAAAAGCAGGACATTATCAAGAACATGACAGACAACAAGGCACTACTTGAAATTTTAACAGCTATTAATCTACAAAAGAGATTTTAAGTTCATTTTACTTAAAAGTTCTTCAAAGTTCTCAAAGATGTGTTAGCAAAAACTGAGCTTCAGGTTCTGTCACACTCAATGAGACTATTAATTAGGTTTCGTTTGCAGTTACTGGTAATGTAAGCTCAAGTCTCCATCTATGGAAATACTTCACTCTTCCTTTCTATAATTTTTAATAAATGCATCTCTGATTTCATCTCCTCTTGAAAAAAATAAGTTTACTCTGCTCTTCCTTGAATATGCAAGCTTAGTGCCAGTCTTAATACAATTCAGTTTATTTCTCTGGAAAAGAAGTTTCAAAGACATTATTTACATAGTAGTGTGCAGTTAAATTTCCTAGTACTGTACAGCGAATAGTTTGTGTCTACTGTTTTTATATGCTGCAATGCAAGTGTTTCCTGGTCTTTTGTCGGGGTGGCTGCAAATCACCTTTGGATGGACACAACCCACTGTTTTATGCATGCAGCCCCTACTCACTAACCAGATTCAGCTTTCAGCAGTTCTGCTTAGGCTGGTAGAACACAAAAACTAAAGTCACAGAAAAAAAAAAAATATATGTAATACTTACTTTTAGCTTCCTTTTGTTTTAATTTGGCAAACAAAGCATCTGTACAACAGCGCCAAATTAAAGGTCCCGAAATCTGCATAGAAGCTAGAAAAAATACAAAGCTAAGGTTTCTGCATTGGTTGTAGCACCCAGCGTAGGCACATCGTCAGTCCAGTAAATATCAACTATGCAGTAAACAAAAATATAAAGTTCATAACATTAACAGTGCTCTCTACTATTTCCAATACATCACAATGCCAACAAATTCAGTTAACAGAAGTACTAAAGCAGTATACATCTACAATGTTGAAACCACAGGCAGTACATAAAACCTGCACACCTGCTATGGTTTAGAAATGGAAGATTACAACTTTATACTCTTTTTCCTATTGGAATTAATGAATCAAAAGGAGAAATCAGTAGAGATGCACAACACACAGACCAACAGAGTTGGTCCAATCTCAGTAGTCGAGTGGGCACAAAGTGCAAAAAATACTCTATAGGATACTGTACTGGTCTCAATATATCAGCGATGCTCACAAAAACTCTCACAGGCAGTGTGTGAAATTGAGGCATCCCAGAAAGTACTCTCCTTGTCATTTATAGAGCCGCCATGAAGTTTCAGATGCATCTTCAGTGTTCAGAGATCGAGAGACAGGAAGAACTCGGCGCTTATGCTTTCGGCATACTCTAACTTGCAACAGCTAGCAGGTAAATTAATTCACCTTTTTCCTGTATTACATTAAGAAATGAAAAAGCAAAGCTGTATGATAACTTCACACTCTTTAAACAGAACCTGAAAGGCACTTCACAAACATTTTTTTAAGAACATTATTGACCTTTTCCAGGGTCCGAGAAAGGCTTTTAGTCAAAATACCACTTTTAACTTTCTTTCCTATTTACAGTACGTATTTACCATTCATTTTTGTTTGGGTTTGTTTATCGGCCACATGCTGAGCACTCTTACTTTTTCTAAGGACCTCCTTTACTAGCCGTGCTCATTAGACTTCCCACAGCAAGGTGTTCTTATGCAAATGCAGAAAGCCATTTCTTGTTTGTGCCTTTCAGCTTTTTTCCCGGTTAGGGAGTCACCAGCTTGACACTCCGGTCCGCTAATGTGATTAATCATTGTAGATTTCACGTACTGGCTTGCCGGACCCTAATGCTGCACAACCTTTCAGCGAAGCGAACGATCCATTCACGTGATGTCGCCATTACACAGAAGTCGCTAACTGAGACGGTCGAACGGGCAATGTCCAACTGTGAGGAAGCTAGGAAATGAAACTTGCACGTTCTTGTTAGGGACTTGGGGGGGCAGAGTATACACACAATATTTTATACATTACATATATATATATATATATATATGGATAGTATATATATATATATATATATATATAGGCACAGCGCGCCACACACACACACACACACACATATATATATATATATATATACATATATATTACACACACGGAAGAAAGTATGCATATGTGCACCAGGCTTAAATCGCGTCTTGACGCTAGTTATCTACAGGTTCATGGGTTAGCGGTAATATGCAAACAGTGAAGGCCTCTGGGATAGAAAAATCTAAGCCTCTGATAATGTGAAGGAACACAAGTGAATAGGTCCACCGGTCAATATGTGCATGCTAACAATGACGGGGAGGGAATCCAATGCAGTGTGCGTTTCACTATATATATATATATATATATATATGCTATATATATATATATATATATATATATATATATAAATAAAGGTATACATATAAAAGGTGTATGTGTATATATATAAATATATATATATATGAGCAATTTTTATATAGTATATTGCCTTATTGATATATATATATATATATATATATATCAATAAAAGGTATACATATAAAAAGGTGTATATATATATAATATATTTATATATATATATATATATATATATATATATATATATATATATATATATATTATATATAGGTCTTCAGTTGCTGGGATGCCAGCAAAGATGCAATCTCCTTAATGCCTGCTAGGTTGACTGCCCCTCTGGATGGCTCTTGCCCCCGAGAATCTGGAGGCATCCCAAAAGATGGGCGTCTTCCCACATATGAACAAATGGGGACAAATCCTGTAGTGGGAGGCTTAAAATGAAAAAGGAAATGATATGGGGGGAAAAAATGGAGACTGTGGTATTTCAGGCATTACTCTTTCCCCAAGATTCAACAATCTCTGCAGCTAGTATATTTTAAGTTGCAGAGGTGCAAGTGGCACAGCGTCCAAATGGTGGAGTTGAAGCCCATTGGCAAAACTATTTTTCAGTGAATCTTGACAAAAAAAAGTGTGCTATTTTGTGATTGCACTTATGAGTGTCAAAGATTTACATTTCTACACACCCACACAAACTTTAACCTGGCTCTCTCTCTATTCTTCCTAAAGGATGCAATAAATGTTTACTAGCCTGAGACTATTTAGGAATGAGAGAAAAGGATGATAAAGATACACATCTGATACAGTGAACAGACTGATGTTGACACTCAGTGCCTTAAAAAACACTTCTACTGATGAATCACACACTTACTTACAGCTGCGGCACACCGTCAAAGGTTCAGCAATTCTCAAATTCATCACAGTTACACTACTCACTTTTTTTTTACCTATTGCCATTGACATCAGGCTCCTGTAGTGCCACCTCTTCTTAATCACCCATCCTCACATTTCCCCTTGCATAATAGCTCCCCAGTGTTAACACCACTGCAAGAGTCATCCGTCAAGAGAGGATCAGACATGGAAAACAGATCCAATTACCATATATAATGTCAAAAGGGATGCAAATTGACACACATCATGAACAGGTCAGGGCATACTCTCACTCGCAAAATTTCTCCATGCCCCCAGTACCATCACTGATGCTTGTAGAGCCCAGCCCATGCCCTTGTATTCTTCCCTGGGTAGAGGTGAGCATGTCTTGCATCATCATCATCATCATCTCTCTTCTTCCTGGCCAGTTCCGAAAGGTGCCAAAAATGGTAATCAGACTCTGGTAATTTGGGTCATAACCAAGGCTTTTCCCATATATGCCAATAGAGATGGATTACGTACTTTAAAATAAAGTCTGCACTTTGCACATAAAAATCAAGGACACTGACACCACCAAAATACCATAGCTCAACTACACTTAGTTTAACAAAATAAAGTTAAAAAAAAAAACAAATAATGCATTCCCTACATTTTAAAAAGTTAAACTCCAGAAAAATGCCATAAAAAATATATAAACTGCTCACCTAAATTAACCTACTACAAATAAAACTTATTTTTACTAGAAAAAAGCAGTAGACCAGAAATTACAACTGGTCAGAAAACAGCATTCCAGGCAAAAACTTTACTTCACATTATCTATCTACACTAATTTCAGAAAAAAACAAAACAACCCTTACTAAACTTCTAAAACTTATTAAATAAATGAACGGTCACAACAAAACAGACCCATTAAAATTTATATCATAACTAGACAAAGCCACTCAGGAGACACTTCCTCTATAAAAATCTGCACATGCTGCTCAAGGACTTGCTCAATAAAAACTCGAGAATTAACAACCCTGTGAGTCAATAAAAAAAACATAATTCTTACATTGGAATGGGAGGGGTCTTTTACTGTAGGATAATATTTGGCTTGTGATTTGTTCGCTTAACGTACAGTACAAGATAAATTACAACCTATATTTAGCACCATCCTACTGCACATCATTAAACAGTTATCACCACTCTGTCCAAGCCATTCAAGACTGCAAATAACAGGTCATTCCAATTCAGAATTAAAAAAAAATACACGCACTGAACACACAAATACAGAACCCCCTCACAACAGCAGCTACCACAAAAAATCAAAGATCTGCTGAAGAGAAGTTTATGCATAGCCTCCTCCCAAACAGCACGGATCAGCTCAGTTAAAGAACCTTAGGGAAAGGTTACATACACTGGAATGATTAAAAGAGCATTGTAATCTTGTAGTTCAGCCCAAGAAAATGAAACATGTTCGGGGATTTGCTAATCTAAGCTACCAGAATCAGAGAGAATAAAGTTGATGAGATACATTTAGTTGAAAGATGCATCTTACAAATCCAAGCACAAGAAATGAAATTCAGAAATATAATTAATAGAAATAAAGAAAATGTTAAATTAAAAAATACCACAACAGCAAACAGCTGTCAGAAAACACCATTACTAATAAAGGTAAACCGTCCTACCACAGTCACCACTGTTCTCTCACTTGCTGAACTGGGCTGGCTTGAACTCCCTCACCTCCTTCAATGGCATAAACTCTCACTTGCCCACAAACTAGTAAACCATCCACTAAATGTCCCATCCCTCCAGAATCTACTCAAACCCTATCGCACCACCAGACCATTAAGATCCAGCAACAAAAAAATCACTTCCAGATCACTAAAGCCAGTAACTCTGCTGGTAAAGCACTATTCTCTTGGGACATAGCCAAATTATGGAACTCCCTCCCACCCACAATTACCTCTGTACCATCATGCACCCACTTCAAAACTTTACTAAAAGCACACCTAAAAACATACTGGCTATGCCCTTGCAACTCCCACTCTAATATCACACACCCCATCCAACAACTACCTTTCTTTCCATCCCACTAACTACCTTGATTATAGCAAGCTCAGATGCTCATAAGCCTAGTACTTATTATACAGCAGGAACTTCTTACTGTAACATTTGTTAATGTCTGTTATGTACTTCATAAAGGATTACAGCTGTCCACTGATGTACTATGTTCTTCATCTGTAAATATGTTTGTAATGAACTGCTATGTTAATCAAATTGTTAATCGCTATGTAATCCAATGCAACTACTGTCTGTTTATTTTAACTGTGGAGCTTTCCTCCCCGGGCCTCCGCTGAAAATGGACCTACGTGCAGTCGGACACTCCCGGTCAACAACTGCAAATAAATAAAATAAATAGATAAATGAAATGTGAACACATGGCACTGCTGACAGACTACAATGCTCGGTGATTTAAATGACTCAGTGCAATGCTCGGTGACTTTGAGGGTTAGTCCAGCAGGGCTGAAAGTCTATCAGTAGCACCTTTTACTGGATGTTGGGATACCATCCTTGTCATCAGAAACTAGCAGGCTACACTTTCTCACAGATGAAGCATCCGATGTACTACTACATTGATATAATTGTTGCCGTGGTGAAAGGGTGAGCTGTTTGCTCGTTTTAAATTATTTATCTGAAGTGGGTTGTAAAGTCCGTATGTGGCGATGACTTCCGTGCATAAAATATACAGTAGCTGACATGTTTATGTTCATAGGTTGGTACTAGGCTATCGGCCCTTGGGCCTATACAAGCCTAGCCATAACAATTCACCGGCTAGTTCTTCCCACACTATTTACTTCCCTGGACCCCTGTCTAGCAGGGCGAATGACATGATCCCTGGGGTGAATTTCCTTTCTCCCATCCAATCAAGGTTCCTTTTGAAGAGGGCCAAGGAGGGGCTCCTAATGGATAAGGCATTGGCCTCTTTAACCAGGGATTGTGGGTTCAAGTCCCTTCTAGGGTGATATAATCTTGGCTTGGTAGGGTGGCTAAATGGCCAAGGTGTTTGCCTTACAAAACACAAGGTGCAGGGTTTGAGTCTCACAAGGGATAATAACCTAGACTTAAAATGGCTCGCAAGGGCAGTTAGCTTAGTACTGAACTACGTTGTGATAGCTAAGGTTTCAGTCAAACTTCATTTCCTTCAGATAATAAAGGGTAACAGAAATACTGTACTAAGTGTGGTGGAAGTTTGCAAAAAATAATTTAATATCTCCCCCTATTTTGGCGGTTTGTCACTGCACTGTTTCCCTGTTTGCCTAGATTGTTTGCGGTAACTTCTAGCCAATCATGGCTCTGGCTTTGTCTGTCGTACTTAGGCAACAGAATTGTTACATCTCCCCTGTCGGCATCTTCCTTATTACCAGAGAAGTGTCAAACATGCATATCGGCAATACAGGTTTATAAAGTTTTTTTTTTAAAGAAAATAACTGTAATGAATAATTTCTGACAAAATAATGTTAATAATTTCGGAGATACCCGAAGGACATGTCAATATTTCAGTGACTTGGTTGCCATGTGGTTTCATAAAACTAGTTCACAACCATCAAAAATATTAAAACGTGTAATTAGTACCACAGAAAAACTGCAGAAAATCTTTAATGAGACAGCTTGCTTAAAAACTCAAACTATTCAGGACAATGACAACAGAAATACAATTATATCCCGCTAAAACTGTCTGGTACTTGGCAGAGGATTAAGACTTGCTATAGTACAATGTTCGATTCCCTCGGTCCTCATTTCTGGACGGTGTGACTTTGAGGAAGTCACTTAACCAGACATTGCTTCCAGGTCATCCCAGGAAAGGGAATGTGCATGTCCAGTGGGATTTATATATATATATATAATTATAGGGTCTATATTAAAATGACGAAAGTTCAGAAATCGCAGTACAGATCGGAATATTTGCCCTTTCCTCACTGTAGTGCAATCTCTGAGTTGGAATATATATTTAGCAGGGGGTGTGGGGGCGAGCTCCCCACAACAGAGATTGAGTTCTTGAATTTCCACTCATATGAGTTTGAAATACTAAACGTTTGTTTTAATATAGACCCTAACTAGATATATATATATATACATATATATATATATATATATATATATATACACGTATATACATATATACATATACACATACATATATGTAGAGAGAGAGAGAGGTCTACTTCACTTCACCTAAAAATCTCATTTGACCGAGACCAAATCACCTAATTTTCTAAATACTGAAAACTCACTTGACT
>NC_056741.1:763173049-763225549 GCF_019279795.1 Protopterus annectens
CCTGAAGGGGGGTTCACTACATGTGTTCTGGAAAGCTCCTTGGGACTTCCAGAACCACATTTTTCCATGTTTCTGCCCTTTGGGGTATGGTCTAGTAGGGGTGGAAAAAGAGACTCCTACGGCAGAGTCTTTCCTTCCTGCTCACACCTAGTGAGAGTCTCCTTGACTTTGGGCCTAAATAAATAAGAGCCATCAATTACGGTGTTGAAAAAGGAAGACTTAAAGGCTTCCGCAAAGGAGCATAAGCCCATCCAGGATAGTCTCCGCAGAGCTATCGCTGAACCTGCTGCTCGACTCGATCCATCGGCTGCACAGGAAATGAGCCGCATGGAAGAGTTGACAAAGCAATTAAAGGTAGAAAGCTGAGCAGTCACCTTCTCAGAAATAGCTTAATCTGTGTTGCCCTTTAGAGCATCTCCCAGTTCCTTGAGGAGATCTCGTTGAAGATGGGTAAAATGGGTTAAATAGTTAAGCGATCTCATGGCAAACGTCTCCGAACTAAAAATGCATTTCCCAGATCTGTCCATCATCCTAGAATCTCTATTAGGAGGATGGACAGTAGAAGAGGACTCTGACATCTCTTTCTTGGTGGCTGCCACCACCATGGCATCAACAGGGACTGCTTTAGTGAGGTACAATTTGTCTTGAGGGGAAGTGAACTTATTGAGCCTCTGAGGGACTGGTTCTATGGAATCAGGGGACTCCCATGCCCTTCGAGTAACCAGTTCCATCAGTTTGAAGGGCGGAGTAACCCAGGAGGTGGAAGGTTGAGACCCAAAGGCCTTCAGGAGCACTGACTCATCCTCAGTAGGGGTAATGGACTGCCAGTCACCCATCTGTTTTAGTATTTCCAGGATGTCCGCAAAGGAGAGATCCTCAGAAGGGGACTGTGGGGACCCATCTGATTCCTCTAAGTCGGTGTCCAATGTCAAATATTCCTGACAGGAATCCAAATGCTTCCTCTTGCAAACTCTCTTTCTGGGGACTTCATCATTCTGGTGAAGTCTCAGTAGAGCATGGTTTACCTAAAGGGGTTACCAAAGGCTCTGGGTCTCGATGCTTAGTAGGAACCTGCGATGTAGAGGCAGAACGTGGCATTTTAGGGGAGGAAGAGGAGAGACCTGAGGAAGTGCGGGTCTTAGCAGACATTACCTCCCTCATGGCATCGAAGGCACTGGAGTCTCGACCCAAGGAATCTGCCGGTTCCCAGGAAGATGGTGGCTTCCCCGGTGCCGTGACCAAGGGCTCCGAACCAGAGGATGGAGCAGAGCTCATCAGTGCCGAGGCCCCGAGAGGAAAGGTCTGAACCCACGCGTTGGTTCGACTCCCCCCTCCATAACAGACGAGAGTGTCGGCTCCAAGACTCTTCGAATGGCACCTAAGAGATCAGGGTCGACGTAGCTGAAGTCACTGGGACAGGACCCAGCTCCGCAGGTTCCACAACCATCTGATCGTCCGCCTCTGAAGACCTACCTAAGCTTGGAGGAGGAGTTGTCACAAGCAATGGAATGCTAGTAGGATTCAAACCCAGTTGGGACGAAGCCCAAAGTAATTTGCCCAATGCCAGGTTCTCAAAGCCTCCGCACCACACGGTCCACATCAATGTCTGAAAGAGTCCTAGAAGAACGGGTCTTGGGGACTGAAGAAGCCACAGACCTGAGTATTGAAGACTTCAACACCTCTGACACCAGCTCCAGCACAGAGGATTGGCTCTGAAACATCTGTTCAGTGCACGGCTCTGATGACCGCACCTTAACAGAGGTGCTTGGAACCAAGGACCTGGGTTCCAAGGACACCCAGGAAGACTTCGACCCTTTTGAAGACTTGGTCTGGTCAGTCTTATCCAAGGCTTCCTAAAACAAAGGTTTCAACAGTCCTCTATCAATTAACTTTCTTCTTCTTTCAAGTAATACTCTGCGACTAAAAGATTGGCAGATGGAACAATCCTCCTGCAAATGCACTGGTCCTAGACAATATACACAACACACGACTGTCCGTAATGGACATTTTCTGCCCACAGTCGCACCTCTTGAAACCTGACTTCTGTTTCTCTTTTTGGTCAGCCATAATATCAAACAGCACACAATTATCAGATCCCTGATAATAAAACAAAATGGTACTTTCTACACCCAGAAAAACAATTTGCATCTCAATATCATATCAAATATTTATAGCAAAATGGCAAAAACACACTAATCACTAAATATAAAGGGATAAGGAAACCCAGTTGACAGAGCCCTGTTCAACTATTTATAAGTGAAACACAGAAGTGCCCGAACGAAAAAAGGCCAAAGGCCCAAAAGCAAACGCTCCAATAAAACTAACTCAGCAAAATCCACACAACACGAGGGACACAGCCCTAAAAACAAACCGGAACAGACTACTAACTGTAATAGAATACTAACTCTACGTAAAACTTTAAGAAATATTTGTCAAAAGACAGAAAAAATAATTATACTGGCCTGAGGTCTCTGAAGAACTTGCGATCTGTTGCAGCGGCAAACTAGGTCTGGGGTTAGTCAGAGCATCATGGGATACGGACTGTGCCTCAAGCTACTCTAAGATCTTAAGCTTGGAAAGCGGCCGACTCGGAGCAAATGTATCAGCTCCGTACCCACGTGTAAGACCTAATGGCGAGATTGAACACCTTCACATCAAGCATTATTGCTGGCCCTATAGACCCCAGAGCCTGAAGAACAAGTTGTGCAGAGATCTTTGTACTGCAGATAATCTTCCTGACTTGTGATCTGATCATTTCTACTCTTGATGGTGGAAGGGAAGCTATGGTTTCTCGTGTGTTGAGATTTGCCCCCTATGATTTCTAAACATTCAGTGGGCTCTAGAAATGATTTCTCTTAAATTTATAGTAATTCACAGATTGGAACACGTTTGGATAAGTGTCTCTTGCTTCAAGTAGTTGATGCCTGGTTGGGGAAGATAGCAGCCAGTCGTCCAAATATGGAAACACCTGGAATCCTTGCAGTCTGAGGTGAGCTGCTACCACAGACATGCATTTGGTTAACACTCAGAGCTATGGTGAGACCTAAGGGCAGCGTTCTGAACTGATGACGACTGGCTCTCAGCCAGACATGTAGGTACCTCATGGATTGTCTGTCCATCTTTATGTGGTAGTACACATCTTAAAGGTCTAGAAAGCACTTCCTTTTCCAAGAACAGAAAAATGGACTGAGCCATGACCATCCAAGAGCATGCTGTGTTGAACTGATTTGTTTAATTTGAAATCCAAAATTGGTCTCAGGCCCCTGTCTTTTCTGGTACTAAAAATAACCTAGAGCAAGTTCTGGATTCTCTCTGGTCCTGTGACACCTCTTGGATGACTTTTCTCCTAGCGGCCTTTGAACCTGAATGTCTGCCTGATCCCTCTGACTGGGTGAAACATCAGGAATTTTTTTGTTTTGGGGAGGAGGAAGGGAAAAGTGTATAAAGTATCCTCTGGAAATGATCCTCTGCACCCATGTATCATATGTTATTTCTAGCCAGGCCCTATGGTTCAGGGACAACTGAACCCAGATTGCCTCCAGAGTAGGGCAAGCAGGCCTCCTTTCAGGAGTGCTGGAAAAGCCTACCAAAGAATTTCTCTCTAGACACTTGATTTTGAGAGACTCCACTCCATGAAGGTGGTGTCTTCCACTAGAGTTCCCTCATCTGTTTCTAGGGGGACTAACTCCATGTGTGATCTAAAAGGGCCCTTTGATTTCTTCAACCACATCTTTTTACTATTTCTCTGGTTTCTGGAATAAGGTCTCAGAGGAGTGTTAGAATGTACGCCCATGGCAAACTGCTTGTCCAGGTGTGAAAAGATGGAAAGACCCTATCTTTAACTTTTGGGCCGAACAAGTGCCATCAAAAGGAGCACTGACTAAGACTTGAAAGGCTCCACAAAGTCCCAAATGCATCCAAGCCCTTCTCTTTATAGATATGCCTGGAACTGCTGCTCCACTCATTCCTTCCGCTACACATGAAATGAGCCTCATGGAAGAGTTAGGTATGGATTGTAGGGTAGACAGCTGAAAAGCAAATTAAGCTTGTACTTCACATAACTCCCGAATGGGTATTTGATAGCTCATTCATCAAATCCCTTTGCAATCTCGTAAAAAATGAAAAATAATTCAGGGGCTTAGAGGGCTGAAGCATAAACACATTTCCCAAATCTATCCAAAAAGCAAATTAAGCTTGTACTTCACATAACTCCCGAATGGGTATTTGATAGCTCATTCATCAAATCCCTTTGCAATCTCGTAAAAAATGAAAAATAATTCAGGGGCTTAGAGGGCTGAAGCATAAACACATTTCCCAAATCTATCCAAAAAGCAAATTAAGCTTGTACTTCACATAACTCCCGAATGGGTATTTGATAGCTCATTCATCAAATCCCTTTGCAATCTCGTAAAAAATGAAAAATAATTCAGGGGCTTAGAGGGCTGAAGCATAAACACATTTCCCAAATCTATCCAAAAAGCAAATTAAGCTTGTACTTCACATAACTCCCGAATGGGTATTTGATAGCTCATTCATCAAATCCCTTTGCAATCTCGTAAAAAATGAAAAATAATTCAGGGGCTTAGAGGGCTGAAGCATAAACACATTTCCCAAATCTATCCAACATCCTGGACTCCTCTTTAGGAGGATGGATAGAAGAACTTTCTTCAGTTAGTTCTTTTAGTGGCTGCCACCATGACCATGGTATCTACTGGCACAACTTTAGTCCAAAATTGTTTGTCCTCTGGGGCCATAATGTATCTAGTCTTCAGGAGTAGGTTTGATGGTGTCTGGGGTGTTGAATGCCCGTCAAGAGATCAATTCAATAAGCTCATAGGCAAATGGAGTCACCCAGAAGAGGCAAATGGAGTCACCTAGAAGGTAGATGAACTGACACCAAATGGCACTGCACAATCTGCTCACATGAAGGATTAGTAGGACTTCCAACCACCTCTGTTTTATGATTTCTATGAAGACTCCAAAAGGAGACATCATCAGGGGGTGACCTTGGGGATCCTTCACCCTCAAAAGTCTCTTTGGTGATGGATTTCTTAGTGGAATCCAGATGTTTCCTCTTACATGTCCTCTTCTTAGGGACTTCCACTATGGGATGTTCTGGATCCCTGTTGGGAAGTCTGGGGTTTTGGTACCCACTGTCCCTGTGGAAGATCCAAGTAATAAGCCGTGCACAGAGTTCTCAAAGGTGATGGTTGCGGATTCGAGGGAGTGGGCAGTGTCTGGCTGCAGAGGCAAACGTGGCTCTCTCCAAAGCCTCAGGCGTCCCCTAGAAGAAAAAGACTCCTGAGCGACGGAAGACGATCTTACAGAAGTAGAAGCTGGAACCAAGATGGTCTGAGCAGAGGTTCCTAGACAGAAATGGCTACAAAAATCTCTGGGCCAAATCAGTCACCTTGGAGTCTACACAGCCACTACGGCTCCAAAAGGTCTCTTCCTCAATCTGATGTTTGCTCAGAGTTCTTTGAGCCAGTTGGAGACAAAGGAGATCCTCTGATCAATTACCTTGAAAGAAGAGAAAGAGTAGTAAGAAGTGAATTAAAACTTCACTTAGCTGTCCGACAGCTACTGAAGAACATCTTTGCAAAGCGAGAAGTGAGGTCTGGTGTAACTTGGAAGAGTGCATTATGAGTAAAGGGAGAGACTGAAGAGTTTTTTGGTTGCCACAAGTTATTGTGACAGTCAAGTTGGATTAGAGGATCAGAACTGAACCCACAGGTCTGAGAACAAAATGAAAACTGACATCCAATACAAGTATTCATCCATAAACTTGCTACATTCGATTCTCTTTTTCATTAATGCCCCCACACTACTTCATTACTTCTAGCCATTACAATACATTCATCCTGCTCAACATCATACTGCTTATTCTTTTTACAAACAAAACAAAAATGCCCTCTAAGATTACAGTTACTCATCAGATGACCCCCCTCCCCCACCACTGACATCTTATTTTTATACATTCTTTTATCAGATGGTTGAAATCGCCACAAAAAAAATTTCAGCTGTCACAACTAATTGTTCCTCTATTACCATCTAGATATACAACACTTGGTAAATGCTTTATCACATCTTTTTCATATTTTAAATGAACATTCCACTTACCTCCTCCCATTCCAAATACTCATCTTTAACTTTCACAATACCAGAAAATGAACACATAAATGAAAAATAATTTGCAACATTTTTAATGTAATTTCATCAGTCGGAAATTGAACCAACACTTTTTGTTAAGCTGAGTGCTTTTGTCTAAAATATTGCATTCATTCCATGGGTAACAGTCCATGGGTAACAGTCCTTTACTCAAAATTACACCAAAATCTTCCCATTAAGTCTTCAGCCTCAAATGTTGAGTGACAAAACGTCTATTTCCCCAAATTAATGAAAGATCTAATTAATGTCTTTTACTTCAAGACCCAAAAGCAATACTAAATTATCCCATACAAAACATCTATTACTTCCCCAAACAAACCACTTTTTCTTTTAAATAAAGATTACAGTACCATTTGTTTTAAAACTGCATCAACATAAGATTTTCCAGATTGCATCCCACCTATAACCTTATGCCCATCCAACTCCCTGCCCATTCCAAAAACCACTTCCATCATATCTGACCATGAAATCTCGACTTCACCAAAACCACCTTTGTTCAAAAAAAGCAGGCAAACCTCCAGAAGTAAACTACAGTTACAGCAACTTCTTCAAAATCCTCAAATTTACAGTCAGCTAGACTCATTATCCACTTGCTTTGTGACAGTGTGGTTTGTCAGTCACACAGAAGACTACCAACAGAACTATCTTCTTCCTCCATTACTGCACAGCTTCTCCCAGCTGCCTCTATGCCACGAACAGAAGTAGGAAGCAAAACAGCAAAAATGTTTCCCCTCAACAAAAGGAGAAGGGGAAGTTTCGATACTCTGGTGAAATTTCCACTACTAGTACCAATACCACCTCTGGTCTCTCCTAAAAGAGGTTACTAGCCTAGTGGGACTAACCCAGTCAACAAAGGATAACTGAAAAAAAAAAAATAGATGTGATGCAGTACAGAGGTAATTGGGAACTTATTTTTTGGAAATGTACTGAATTGTCAGATTTTTAAAATTCCCTAAAAAGAGTACTTTGACAGAAGCATTTAGGAAGCAAATGGTAGCAACTAAGGAATGATTCTACAGAGCTGACAGAGACCACCTGTATTGCCTAGACATAGCAACAGCATACTAAGTTTAATGTTATTGGCTGTCATAAAAAGTAATTACTAGGAAATAGAAATTGGAATCTAAAGCATAATGGAAGTATTGAATACTGCAAAGGAAATTAAAGAACTAGAGACGGGATCTTTAGATAAGAGAAAAAAGCAAATTTCACAGAACTAAACAGAATTTGTGGGAAAAAAACATGCAGAATAAAGCTTAGGAGGAGTTTGCTTCAAGGGAAGGCAGGAAATGGGAAGTTTATATAAAATGCTTAAGTGAATAAAAATTGGCAAAAATAAAATGTGCATACTGTATGACAATAGCAGTGAGACTTCACTTTTTATATTAATAATTGACTCACAGTGCAGTTTAGAATGTGATAGTTTAATAAAGATGCTTATAAAGGTTGCTCAAGAAGTCAGGATGTCAGATTGGTTTCTCTCTGAAGGTTCAACTGGACCTAGCTTTAAGCCAGATAAGAACAATTTGCCCTTGTGATTCAAAAGAGGAGCAGACAATTGGAATGTTAACACTGGAGGAAATCATGTGGATTCTGGCATGACAGACTATTAATAAAGATGGTGCCTTCAACCCTACAAACAAGATTCTGGCAAAGCAGTTTGGAAGCAGACCACAGTCTAGCCAGCCCTGGAACAAAATGGCCTGCAAACTTCTTATATTTATTGTATGTCCTCTCAGCATAAGGATCTGAATCTACAACAGGCAAGACTTTGTCAGGTTCACTCAGAATGGGAAAACCCTTCTACTGTTGGAGAAGCACATCATCTGTCAGAGCAACAAGGAGCCAGACACCCAGATAGAGAGTAGAAAAATCACCCTTGCAATCTAAAATAAGCTGCCAGTACAGTCAAGCTTCTGGTGAACACATGGGTCTAAAAGTAAGGTCTGAAACTAGTACTGGGACAGGCTATTACAAGTGTATGAACCTCCTCAACTCCGTGGTGACTGTTGAGAAGTAGGCAACTTGAAGGTCTAAACTGCACATCCAATTTCCTCTGGATGAGTCAAGGAAGGCTTGATTGTTCAGCAACCATAAGAAAGGATTCCTTAAATAAAGTTGTTCAGTAGGCTACGGAGATCTAGAGTAGGCCTGTAGAATTTTTGGGACACTAAAGTACTTGGAATAATGCCAAGGACCCTTCCTGTTGGGTGAGATTGCCATGGGCAGTTCTCTTGCCGAGAATCTTAAGCACTTCTTTCTTTGCTAGCAAGTTCTGACAATGTTCAGGCTGTGCTAGAATGAGGACAGATTATTCCCTGAAAAACATCCCATATTTAAATCTTTCTCCTCCATACTTAGATGTAGAAAGGACTTTCCTCCTGAATGTATCCAACTGCAGACGATCACCCAAGGAATCAGAACTGCTGCAATTTGCTCCATTGACCGAGGTGCTTAGTGTCTGGGCACATGACCTTGCTATGGGATAGACAGAGGTGATTATTTGTTCCCAGCATCGCAGTAGGCTGGCTGCTCTGTGGTCTTGTAAGCAAACAAAGAGTAAAATTTTATTCCCATGGCTGTCAGTCTGCCTTATTTCTTTTATGCCCATGAGATGCTGGTTTCCCTTTAGGGGGCCCCTTATTTCCCATCTAGAAGTAAAGTCCAAAAAGCTTGCCTTTGTGTCTTCAGAGATCCAAGCTGAAGGCAACCAGGAGTGCCAATGATTAACTACACTGGAGCCTGGTGGCATTAACAGACCCTTCTGTGGTATTACAGACTATACAGAGCATTAGCTTGCTAAAACTCAAACAAGCAAAATCTCCAGGCCTTAAATATTTATTTTAAGAATTTTTCTGCAGCACACTGCAATTTGTACACTACAGCACTATGAAAGTACAGCATATGCTTAAAGTAATGCAGCACATGCAAGGATAAGGTAGCAGATATGAATGCATAATTCACAAATCTGTTCATAGCCCAGGATTGCTTGGGGGATAGACAGTTGAATTCTGCACAACAGTAGCCCTTCACAAGGCTATCCAACGTAATAACATCTGGCTTAGGGATCTCTGTGCAAATCATTCAGAGGCTGCAATGTCCACCCCACCTTCTTTGCAACCAGTGCTACTCCATCCAAGTTCTCTCATACTATACGTGTGACATCTTGAAGTACGTGCACAAGTGGAGATACCACACTCCTTGGACCGAGATAGAAGGGGTAAGCTTCTGGAGTTTCCTCTGGGGAAAGAGACTGGTTAAGACGGAAAACTCCCTCTTTGTTGCATTAAATGCACAAACTATCCAAATACAAGGCCACTGGGGGGAGTCTAAACTTATGCATCTCTTTCCCTCTTTTCAACATGTTTTATTACTCATTTCCATGCAAGTCTAATATATGGTTCCACTGAAAACACACACAATGAATATATCACAGCCTGCTAATTACTTTGCAGTGAATAACACTAGAATAGCAGATGAGAAGAACCACGGGATGGCAACAAAATTGTATGGAAGAGGTCAATGTGTTTAAATCCTTTTGACCTGGTAAAGGAGAACAAACTATGCCTATCACCACATATTTTATTGGAAGACAATGTCTAACAAAAATATCCATCATTCTAAAGATTAACTTGTTTAAACTTCAAAGACCTCCACGGTAGACTAGTTTTTAAGATCTGGTGCGCTCACCGCCATGGCCTGGGTTCAATTTCTTGTCGGGAAACTTCAATGGAGTTTCAAGTGCAATTTTGACCACTGGATGAGAAAAGAAAAATTCAGCCCTGGTCTGTTGCCCATATCTCTCATGGACATAGGCAGTCAGTAAATAATGTTGTAAGTAACACACACTTCTATATAAATGTATAACACACACAAAGTACAGTTTTGTACCTACCATAAATGTAGATGTCCGATAGGCATGCATCTGCAGTCCTTACAAATGGGTTGTCCTGTCATCAGGCAGCCCTTCGGTCGGCCGGATTCCAAAGTCTGGGTCTGGTGTCGCACTTCACCCGACGTCATAGCTGCAGTTCTTCGGGTATAAAGGCATCAGCCGACGCCATTTTCCTCGGTGTTTCTTGCCCCAGATGCCAGGTGCCCTCTAGGAAGGCTTAATTTGGATAAATGCAAATGGTTTCAAATAGTAGAGAACAAACAAAAAATAAGCATGTATGTACATATATACAAACAAATACACCATAATAGATTCCCCCAGCTAGCTACAAGATGGGCAAGTACCCTAGGAGTACCACAGAGGGAAGGAGGGTAATCCTGACTGCAGATGCATGCCTATCGGACATCTACATTTATGGTAGGTACAAAACTGTACTATGTCCTTCAAGGATGCATCTGCAGTCCTTACAAATGGGTAGAATACCATAGCCAAACTGGGGAGGAGGAGAAATAAGATTATGGTGTAGTTAAGATCCCTTGCAAAACAGCAGTGGCAAAACCTGCTCGGGATCTGGAGTATAAAGGTAAATTATAATGCTTGGCAAATGTATGCACGGAGCTCCAAGTAGCAGCCTCTAAAATGTCTTTGGTAGCCACTCGTAAAAGCTGTGGTAGTGGCTGTAGCCCTTGCAGAGTGAGGCCTGATGTTTTCTGGAGTTTTCTTCCATGGTAGGAGTAACAAAATCTAATGCAATTTCCTATCCACTTAGAGATTGTCTGTTTTGAAATTGCTTTTCCTTCCATTCCTGTTGCATATGCTACCAGTAGCTGGTCAGTTTTTCTATTGCTCTTGGTCCTGTCCAGGTAGTAACGTAATTGTCTATGTACATCCAAGGTATGCAACAGTCTTTCTCCCCTGTTCTGTGGGTTGGGGAAGAATGTAGGTAGGTGGATAGCTTGATTTAAAGATACCCTGGAGACCACCTTTGGCATAAAAGTAGGATTAGTTCTCATGGACACTATCTTGATGGAAGATCAGGAAGGGCTGTACTGCCATTAATGCCTGTAGCTCAGATACCCTTCTTGCTGAAGTGATTGCAAGCAGGAAAGCAGTTTTCCATGATAAGTACTGTAAATCTGCTGTAGCTGCTGGCTCGAAAGGAGGGAGAGTCAACTTTTCTAGCACAAAGTTCAAGTCCCATGCTGGCAATGGTGGCTTCCTAGGTGGTTTTACATTTTTAATTCCTCTCAGAAACTGTCTGAGCAGAGGATGAGAGAAGACTGGAGGATCCAAGTTGTATTCTGCTGAAATAGCCGATGCATGAATCTTAATGGAAGAGTAGGACAGGCCGTTGTGGAAGAGCTCTGCCAAGTATTCCAGGATGTTAGGTATGTTTGCAAGTGACACATTCTCTCCTTTTGCAGTACTCCAAATGAGATATCTTTTCCATTTCGCTGAATAATTTTTTTCTTGTTGAGGGTCTGCGAGCCTCCAAGAGAATGTCCTTAACCCTTTGAGATAAATCCGGGTTATCTGGTCCTATGCAATGTTCCAGGCAGCCAGCTGCAGTGTTTTCAGGTTTGGATGCAGGGTTTTGAAGTTGTTCTGTGTTAACAGCAAGGGAACCAGGGGCAGAAGCCATATTTGTTCCCAGAGACATACTCCTCAGTAATGGGTACCAATGTTGCCTTGGCCAGTCTGGAGCTATCAGGATGATCCTTGGACGGTCCTCTTTGATCTTCAATAGCACCTTGCGCATTAAAGGAAGAGGTGGGAATGCATATGCGGTCAGATTTTTCCAACTGAAAGATAGGGAGTCCACTTTCCAAGCAAGTGGGTGGTACATCCTTGTGCAGAATTTTTTCAGTTGGTGATTGTGCGGGGATGCAAATAAGTCTATTTCTGGTAGTCCCCATTTCCCTGTAATGGTTTTGAAGATGTCCGGATGCAGCATCCATTCGTGGGCATCCGTGGTAGTTCTGCTTAGGATGTCTGCTAGAGTATTTTCTTTTCCTGGCACAAAAATTGCTTGTAACTGAATGTTGAAGCTCAGTGCCACATTCCAGAGGTCCATTGCCATCCGGCATAGAGGGTATGAATGTGTGCCTCCTTGTTTGTTGATGTACCACATAACTGTGGTGTTGTCCGTCCTTATCAGTAGTTGACCCTGTTGAAGAAATGGTCGGAATGCCTGAATTGCAAGTTTTACTGCCAGCATTTCCTTTTGATTTATGTGTAGGTGCAGCTGGTCTTGAGTCCATAAGCCTTGTATGCACTTGTCCAGCATGTGTGCCCCCCAACCGAGGTCTGAGGCATCTGTTGTGATGGTCTGGCTTGGTTGAGTGCTGTGGAAGGGCAGTCCCTTGTTTGATTGACAGGCCTGAGCCCACCATTGGAAATCTTGCTTCAGGCATGGAATTATTGGAATTTGGGTTTCTAGGCTGTGCTTGTGCTGAGACCATAAATTCCTTAGGTACCATTGCAACTTCTTCATATGTAGTCTGGCATGTGGAATCAATATTATGCAGGATGCCATGTAGCCGAGAGCTTGCAGGACTTTTCTTGCTGTTAGCTGGTTCTGCTTTGTTAATTCCATGAAGTAGAGAGCGAGTTGCTCCTGTTTTTCTACGGTCAGGAATGCCATTTGTTTTGATGTGTCCAGATCTGCACCCAAGAAGGTTATCCTTTGGGATGGTATCAGCCTTGACTTTTTTATATTGACTGTGTATCCCAGGGCTTGCAGTAGATGAATGACCCTTTCCAAATCTTTTGTTAATTTGTTTTTGTTGTCTGCTTGTAACAGGCAGTCCAGGTAAGGGTAAATTTGAATTCCCTGAAGCCTGCAATGAGCAATTACTGATGCCAGGCATTTCGTGAATACTCTGGGCGCAGTAGATAAGCCAAAGGGCAATGCTGAGAATTGATAATGCTCTGATCCTGCAAAAAATCTGAGGTATCTTCTGCAATTTGGTCGTATGGGGACGTGCAGGTATACCTCCTTGAGATCTAGAGTTACCAGCCAAGACTCCTTGCCCAGCATGGGAAGAAGCTGCTGTAGGGTCAGCATTTTGAATTTTGGAACAATGAGGTATGTGTTTAAAGCGGACAGGTCGAGAATAGGTCTCCATTGGTTTTCTTTTCTTGGTACCAGGAAGAGTCTGGAGTAAAATCCTTGTCCTTGTTCCATAGATGGTACCCTTTCTACAGCTCTCATCCTTAGTAAGTAAGTGAGTTATTTGTTGTAGAGCTTCTGTCTTCTGATTTGGAGGTAGGTTTGGCATTCCTCTCTTCCTTGGCAGAGTATGGAAGTGAAACCTGTAACCTTGGTCTATTGTCTGTAAAATCCATTTGTCTCCTGTGATGTAATGCCAGTTTACTGAAAATAAGGCTAGCTTCCCGCCCAAGGGTGCCTCTAGTTGTTCCCTGGTAGGCGGTGCCAGAGCCAAGTCACTGTGATTGTCCTGTGGAAGTGGTGGTGGCTGGATCTGTGGCTGTACCTCGCTGGTTGTTAGCCTGCCACTGACTACCCCTGTAGGCACCTCTGGATTGACCCCTGCCTCTTGAGCGCCTATTCCTGCCTCTCGGAGCTCTGGAGGTGTCTGGAAAGGACCAATTCTTGGAAGGCCAGTTCCTGCTAAACCTTGGAGGCTGGACCTGCAAGAAATCCTTGACTGTCTGGACAGATTTTGCTTTCTCTTCCACCTTCTTCAGCACCTGCTGTGCAGGGGAGCCAAACAAATTGAGCTTATCCATGGGTGCATCTAGGAGTTTTGATTTTACATGGTCTGGTAAAGACTGCTCTTTTAACCATGCATGTCTTCTGATCACTGTGCCAGTCATGGCTGATCTAAAGGAGGCCTCCAGTGCATCATAGCCGCATTTTAAGGAATGATTACTGACCTGCTGAATGTTATGGACCATTTCCTGTACAGATTTTTTTGTCTAATGGTTCATCCGAGGACAGTTTAGTTAACTGGTCTAACAAATTCCTGATACTGAATCATGTGGAATTGACAGTTCAAGGCCCTAGCTGAAAGAGTAGCAGAAGTGTAAACTTTTTTACCCCATCTCTCTAAGGACCTAGATTCCCTTTCAGAGGGGAGGGGGTTTTTGGTAGAGGTAGCTGCTACAGCCTTGGGACCCTGGGAGATAGTTTTGGGATCTGCAAAAGGGGCCTTAGACAAATGATAATGTGTCCGGAACCCTGTAGTACCTATCGGGCTTAGCAGGGGCCGGAGGAAGAGAATCAGGAGCAGTACAAGCATCATTAAAAGCATCATCCACAACAGTAAGTACTGGAGGAATGGCTAAAGGCCTATGCTGTGGCAAATGCAAAAAGGTTCTAAGCCTTTTTCTAGAGTCTGAAAAATCCTGGCCCTGCCATTGAAATTGTTCCCTCATAGCATGCAAGGTTTCCCCAAAAGAAAATTCCTCATGCGGAGAGGCAGAAGGGATGGACTCTTCTGCATCAGAGTCCTCATAAGGAGAAAAAGGGGTCTCTGGAGGGTTTGAATTATCTGATTCATCAGAGGAGCCATCTGAAGAAACTGGCTCAGGGGGCTCTACTCTAGTCCTCTTCTCTGGAGGTGGGTGAAAGGCCCTGTCTGGATGTGGTTGGGATCCGCGGATCAAAGAAATGAGATCCTCTGCTAGACTAAGCATTTGTGAACTAGAACTAGGCCTGTGAGAAGGGGTCTTAGCAGGCACAGTTTTGGTAGTTTTTGCTGCTTTAGCCCTGGCAAAGGCCTTAATCAACATGGATGCAGGAGGCCTAGCAGCTCCACGTGCAGGGGTAGAAATATCCAAAGGGATAGTATCAGATAAATCCTGTGAACCTGTAAGAGCAGGTGGGATTTCAGTAGCAGTTTCGGTGGAAGAGGCCTCGGTAAGTGGCAAGCTTTCGGCCGAAGGAAGAACCGTGGGCTCTGTTTCAGCCGAAACAGAGACACTCATGGTTTAACCGCGTTTCGCCGAAACCGCGGACCGCGAGTGTCGGTCCTTTTCCTGCGCTTTTAGAAATTTGCGTGGTCGGAGCATCCGACGGCATAATGCAAAAGCGAGCCGAAAAACTCTTCAGCAAATTCCGACCGACGTCTAAGCGTCCGTCGGTTGAAAGAAGCACAGGCTAGACAAGATGCTACGTCGTGGTCTGGGCCTAAGCAAGGTAAGCAGTAAGAGTGGAAATCTTTGAGGTATTTGTTTCCCACAAGTTAAACAGTTATTCACTTTTTCTGACATCGGCTGAGGCAAGAAAGAGTCCCCAACGGGGTACTTAGCTTTTTTAGAAGTCTTCGGTACTTGTAGTAGTAATCTCTGGTTCTGACCGACCGGCACTTGCGAACAGCTTCTGCTTCGGGCGCCACGCGGCAAGAAAGACTGAGGAAAATGGCGTTGGCTGATGCCTTTATACCCGAAGAACTGCAGCTATGATGTCGGGTGAAGTGCGACACCAGCCGAGGCCAGACCCAGACTTTGGAATCCGGCCGACCGAAGGGCTGCCTGACGACAGGACAACCCATTTGTAAGGACTGCAGATGCATCCTTGAAGGACATCTAGTGGAACATATAGCATGGCTAGGCTTATAAAAGCCCTAGTGGTAGTTAGCCAGGTATATACCTATGATCCTGAGGAAAGGAATTGGTCCCGTCCACACCTTCTGTAGGAGCTAACACAGATCCCAAGAAGATTAGTAGACATGCTTCTTGTGCCTTTTTGGTAAAGATTCAGATTCAAATGAGTCGTGTCCTTCAAGGAAATGGGGCAGCAAGGGTAGGAAATAGAGGATGTGGCACTGAAGTTGAACACTCGGTGTACCAGCTTTGCATGGACAATGGTGAAAAAATTAACATGTGAAGAGGTGATCCTAATAAACTATGGCCTGGACTACTGACACTAAGAGCAGATATCTGTAATGTAGGAGGCCAAGAAATGCCATGTCAAACATGTCTACATCAGAGGTGGCATCCAACCCATTACTGCTAAAGTAACAGAAATCAGGAGCACTCGTACCAAAGGGGCTGCTGTCAAACACCGACTTTGGCAGGACGGATGACTGGGAGGAAAAGGCCAGTGTCGCAAATGCAGGTTTCAGATAATGACATCACTACTGCCTAAACACAAAACTATGGATACACTGGGTCATTGACCCAGACTGATGGGAATCAAATCTCTGAAGGGCAGAGGCCAGCAAATCATGGTCAACAAGTAAACATGCTAGACACTGATGGACTGGGATACAGGTGAGAGCCCTAGGAGAAGATGGGGAACCCAAAACCATGACAGGTAGTAGTAGATAAGATGCTCATTACAGCATGTAGTTTAAAAGCCTGCCTGAATAGTTAATTTATGAGCAGGACTGCACAACAGCAGAAGGATGTAGTCCTGCCAGACATGGTGGCTGAAGAATTACACTTGGCTAACTTGAGGAAGCCCTTGGAGCTCCTTAACACAAACTCTAATTTTCTAAATTTTCTTGAAAAAAGGGGTTTCAAAAATAGCAGCAGCAGAAGCAAAAGAGGGGGAATGTAAGAAATGCTCCTTTTGAAAAGTGGAAACGTTCTGTGGCAAGGGAAAACTTCTCCAAATCCATTCTATGCGGACATTTAGTAGCATCATTAAACTTGACATGAACAGTACACGTGCAGTTGTCAGACTGAACATGGACTGTACAAACATGCAAGCACATTCAGAAAAGAGCAGTGCGCTACTCAAGTTAAAATACGGTACACTACGGCTCAAAGACTAAAGGAAACAAAATGCTAGAGTTTCCACAGAAAGGTGACCAGTTTAATAATAAATAAAAGAATGATGTAAGAATGTAACCAGCAAATACACTGCAATGACAAAATTAATTAAAACAAGAGAAGCTTGAAGATCATTCCTCTCTGTCAAAAGGTTCGTCTGTCAGCCGGGAAAGCTATCTACAGCTAGTGATGCAAAACTTGCACGTTAAAAAGTATAAACTTCAAATTGTGTGGCATCCTTCTTCGTAAGAAAGAAATTAAGTTTCTCATACCCCAGGCAATGTCTGAGCTTATCTTTCTCATCTGGAATGAAGACTGAATGCTAGTAACTTTGAACAAACTGTAAAAATGCTTACAATGTGCTGCAGTACACCTTTAGGTCAAGTAAAATGCAGTCTAGAAAGATTATCTACCTAATATTACTTAATAGTCATACTGCAATCCCCACCCCAAAAATGTGTGCAACAAACTTCCTGCCCAGTCAAGATAGCAAAAAAGTTTCATACCACGCAACAGGATTTGTGACAAACGGTTAATTACAAAATAAATCAACATAGTGTTTACTTGTCTACAACCTGTTCTGGAGCAGAGCCTTCAACTGTAGCTATAAGAATGCAACAGTTTCTTTGTCTAGTGCTTGCTCATCTAAATACACCTTGGCATTCTTGGTACATAGCCTGCAGTTTTTATTTAGATGTATGACTGTACCACCTGCTCTTCACACATTATCTAATGCTCCTTTACGGTACTTAACCACATTTTATCACTGTAATTTTAACACTGTTAAATTTGCAAGCTAACTTATATGTTTTATGGAATTTTCCTTTGAAGAACACGTGCTTATTACTGCTGTCAATATTCTCTCCAAATCAACTGATGTGCTTAACAAGAGTGAACATTTGATGACTGTTAACTTGTGCTGGCAAAATAAAAGGAGGAGGGGGAGCCCATCAAATAAACCTTGGTGAATTTAAGGGCAACATCTTGCCAGGGTTAACATTTGAGTATTTAAACTGTAAATAGTAAATTGGTTACAAAAGATGAAAGAAAACCTGAAAGGGTGACAGTGTGCAATATGTGTATATGAACAAGAAAAACACAAAGTAAATTCAGGATATAGGAGGGATGACCACAGACGTCAAGTACTGAACAAGTATTTAAATGTTTGGGGGTATTCCAGCTACTCCAGAACAAAGCTTTCATAATTCTTTTTCTTTAGATCATATCGTGAAGTCTGAGGTATCACAGCTCAGTTTCAGCAAGGTGACTTCACAGTTGCACTTTTGTTTTTCTTCTCATACTACCATCTAAATTTAGTTTTTTGTTGTTGTATCTTTCGGCTTTTCCCGGTTAGGGGTCGCCACAGCGGAACTCCGGTCCGCTAATGATTGGCAGATTTTTACGTACCGACTTGCCAGGCCTGATGCACAACCTTCAACGAAGGTATGCCCATTGACGCACGTCTCCACACAGAAGACGCTTTAGCTGAGAATCAAACAGGACAACGTCTTACTGTGAGGCGACAACGCTACCATAGCACCACCACCGCAGCCCCATCTAAATTTAGTTTAAATGGTGGAAATAAGCAAGGCAGTTCAGTAGCCATATTTTTTTTTGCTAGTTTGGTGAATAATGTTGAACTTAAATGTAAACACAACTTAGTCATTTATTTATTTTTCTTTCTATCTCAAGGCATTCATCTTGTGAATCAGTATCGTACCAGAGGAGCCACTGTTACTGCATATGTCAGGTACTAATTTCACAGGTCACTATATATTTTAGCACTGGTTTGAAATCACTTCTGGGAATGGGCAATATGGGATGTTAGTTTATCTGTACACAAGGTGAGGTCTGACAGATGGCAAATTTGATGTAAAATAATAAACTTCAACTAAGGATGCCCTTTCCAAACTAAATGCAGACTTTGCCCCAGTAGTAAAAAAACAAGACAAAGCTTTCAGAATACTCATCTTCTAGGGGTCTATATTACAAAGTCAGAAATGTCACTGCACTACTGTATCTTAAAATTTAAGTTCAAAGCTGCCATTTGAATTCCTGTCCAAAATAGTTTTTTGTGGAGAGTAGAAATGTGTACGGCCAATGTAATTTACCAGCTAAAGTCCCATAAACAATTTGAAAGCATATTGTAAACCTCAGACTTTAAAAATTTATGAGACAATGTTCACTAAATAAAAACTAACTCATAACGGTTAACAGCACACCAGTGCACAATTTCCAAAATGTCCATCCTGAAGAGCCCAATGATAAATGTCACTTCACCATTTAGTCATAAAATGTAATTTGCACAATGACAATTCAAGAAGTGGAAATCCACAAATGCTACACTGAACTGGGCTCAAAATGGTAACAGACAGAAAGTATAATCATTTGATCAGACTCCAGGACTAAACAGAAAAAAAGACTGCAATTTTATCAGTAAGCTGCCAGCTGTCAAGGATCTACAAGAACTGGTCTGCATAAGTCAAGTCTGCAGCTGGGGAACAGGGGGTTAGGTCTGCATAAGGAATGTTGAGTATCTTCCATATTTAGGGTGGGGAATAAAAGGATACGTTTCAGCCATCCTGAATATTTTACACATACAGTTGCAGCATGGAGCAGTACCATCTGGTGGACAGTCACGTAACGGGGAGTCATTTGGCTATACTGAATGACAAAGAGGAATATTATTTTTGGACAAATGGCAGTTAATATTTGGTCATCCTGAATTTTCACAGCTTGTTGTTTTTGTAAAACAGTACCATTTGGCTGGACAAAATTTATTTCATGGGAGCCTCTGGAAATTATATTTTTAGGCTTGGAGTATACAGTGTGTTGAGAGGTGATAACGAGGAGGACAGCAAATGAGATGCTGCTCGTTCTTTACATAAATGAAGAGGTGGACAGTGCAAATGAAGAAGCAGTTTCACAATTACTTGAAGCTCATGGTTACGAGCACCAATAACATTTTCATCACTTTCCTTCATTATGCAGAGCTTTTCAGTCCAGCAAGAGGGAGTTGGAAGTAACGCAAAATGCTGTTTGTGCAGTTCAATAAACAAACATGCATACTGGTTTCTTCCTGCAGGAGGCAGACAGAATATCATTATATCCGTGTCTTTCTTATTAATGTCTTAGACTAGCAGCCCCTTTACCTGCAATCACAACACACCTTACATTGCACAAGGTGCATTTGGAATCAAAACTCTTCACATTGTTTAATTTTAGAATGACTATATTCTTCAAAGTTGTAAAAATGATTAACTATTTGCCTATATACCACTTAGTGCTGAAAATAATTGGCATGTTACATTGCATCACACAGGCCCATTACTGCAGCATACATGAAATCATACAACGGTCTTGCTCAAAACATTTACAGAAAAAAAAATAAGATATATATATATATATATATATATATATATATATATATATATATATATATATATATATATATATATATATATATATATATATATATATTTTTTTGTTTCATTATATTTTGGCTCCCCACAGCTGACCAAAATTGTTCCCAGGTCTCTACCTTATCCACCAGGTCTACCGGACATACCTTAACCTCCCTGGGCTAAACAAGGCTCATCTCGAACACTGGTGAGGAGGTCAAGGGACCTGGGGTAGTCTCACTGCCTCTACATCAAGGTTTTCCCCAATTCCTGCCTACCCTGCGTGCACCCATTAACCTGTATACTGGACATGCAACAGAAGTCACAGAGCCACCCCAACCTTTCTGCAAAGGGCTGACATCAGCAAGATAAATATCCACCTTCGGGCAGTACTGCACAGTTGTCGCCTAGTCTCCAACAGGGAAGCCAGGTCACAAGTGTATGCTCCCCAGTGTAGATGCTTCCCTTCTACCCCTCAGTATGGGTATAGGTTCATAGGTTAGAACTAAGCTAACTGCCCTTGTGAGCCATTTTAAGCCTAGCCAATTATCCCTTGTGAGACTCAAACCCTGCACCTTGTGTTTGTAAGGCAAACACCTTAACCATTAGGCCACCCTCCCAACAACAGGAGTAGTATGTCCATCCTCCCTAGTACATACTGAGAGTGGGGTATTGAGTCTGAATATGCCCTTCATGAATCCACTGTTATTGTTTTGGACAACACATTGTCAGTAATTGCTAGTCTTTCCATTAGACCTAGTTTGTTCAGGAAGGAATCGTAAGCAAACAATTTATTGCATGCCATGTTCGCTCATCCACCCCCATTTGATGCATGCTTTACTTTTGAGAGAACTTAGGAATACTACTACAGATGATCAAGTTTTACCATGGTTGCTGTCTGTTATGGTTTCTAGGTTAGAGAGAAAGGCTATTTGGATATGTTGATTCAGAGCTGTAAAATAAGGGATTTTACTGATGAAACAGTTTTAGGGATGTTAACACATTTCTTCCTCTTCTAGTAACAGGAGACTGAGGATATTTGTAGGGAATGATTAAAAATTATATTGTGTAACTCAATATTCTTCTACCTGAAATGTTTGTTAAAATTTAGCATATTATATTATCTGACAGAACACAGAGGTCAATTTTGTCAAGTTCCACTACTATGCTTATAGCAGAGGTCTCAAACTGGGCAAGATTTTGATATACAAGTCTCCTATGGAAAAATAAAGTAATTTTAGAAAAGGAATGTATATAGATGTGGGAGATGGAACATATCGGTATGCTTTGTGTGTTACTAAATGTAAAATTAATAAGGTTTATAAATTAAAAAAGCACTTTACATGTCTGTCCAATAGGGTTGTGCATGTCATTAAATGTAATTCCCAAAAGGAAAAATGGTATACTGAGCAAACAAAAAGAAAGGTCAAAGTATGTATGCAGGAACATTTTTCTGAAAGGAATGGGGACGTCATTAATAGTGTGGCAGTAGGTACCACTGAATTTCATGGTAGTATTTAAAGATTTTGTATTTCTTGTGCTTGTTAAAGTAAAGCAATACACTTAGAGCATTAAATATATTATAATACAAAATTATATTGAAACACAGGACCTTTGAACCTGTTGCTTTAAATAATATAGCCTGAAAATACTGCGATTACGTACCTTTATAAATTGTATAGTGGTTTTGTTAATTAGTGTATTTAAATGTGCTGTTAGATGGTGTATGAAACATCCCCTAGCAAGATTTTTGCCGAACTGCTAGGGCTGTAGGCCAATAAACTTTTTTCTGTTACTGCTGCCTGTTTAAGTGTATGCTCATCTTCTTTATCTGTGCCATTACTCAAATTCTGGTCACCTGGACTGTAGTCAGGGCTTTATCCCTCTAGATCACTGGTGCAGGTATGACTTCTCTAGCAATTTGGTGTACTGAATAATGTACTGGATTGTAAATATTGTTAACACACTACTTTAAGTATTTTTGCTTTAAAGCATTGCTAATGCCATTAAGTGATGCAAATACATAAAATAATGCTGAAGGACAGTTAGCTAAGGCAACATACATATTAGCTACAACAGAAATCCCTTCAAGTACAGCTAATTAAGCACTGACACCAATTACATGATATATTCTTTTAAAAATGAATGACACTGTTGTATATTTGCTGAAGTCTCAAAGGGAATGCTCACTATCCTGTGTACCAGAAGATCAGAGTTCAAGGTGGAGCCTGCAGTTACTGTTCAATCTGGGTGGGGGTCCTCACATCTGGAGAGGGATTCTCAGGAAGGATATGTCCAACTGCACACAGAAAACCTGTAAAACCATGGGCCTGAAGTGGAATGCCCTGGGTAGGGAGCATGTTAATTCTGAGCCTGCTACAACTGCATCTTAGCTAGACTATTAGTGTGTTAAATATTTGGACTTTTTAATCCAGCGATGGAGAAAATTATTCATGGACATAACTTTCCATTGGTGAAAATTGAAGAAATGTCCAAAAGTGACCAGACAAACTCCGTACTACTGTATCTGTTATACTTGGTCTCAGAACAAATTCTTGTCAGTTAATTCTTTCAGAGCTTTTTCTTATAACACAGCTAGACAGATGACTATACTGATGCACTCAGTAAAAATGTCACTACTAAATGAAACATGCTGTCCAGTTTATATACTCTTTTCAACCAATGTTATTTTTAATGCCCTTGTGACTTGTTCTTCCGGTTTCTGTCTGCGTCATGAAAAAGTCCATGGTTATTTCATGCCCTTTTTTGGTCCTCGCTGTATCTGAAGACTTCACAAGTGTCTCTCCACGTCATCTTTGCGTTACTTCACCTGTCTGCATTTTATTTATTTCTGCATCTGAAAGCCAACTTCCTTTTTTTCTATAACAGGATGCCTTTTACAGTAAAGCCCACAGCTATATGTTAATATCTAAGCTGAATATGTACAAGAAATAACTTTTTGCAAAACACGCCATATTATTTTGAAAACTGCTGTTTGGCCCTGCACATTTCCTTTCACTGTACATACACAGTATACTGCGGAAAAGCATTTTAATTTACACAATATCTATCAATTCCCACTTTTTTATTTAAGACCCATGAACAGTGTAAGCCAATTTACAACAGAATATGATGTTCAGTACTTTGAATCCTTTGGTCTGTTGCAACATACGAATCCCTTTGCATTCAATGCTATCTCTTTATACAATGTTACATTACCAACGGCTGTTGCTTGATTAATACTTTTAACACAAATCTTATAATGACTAAGAGCAATTAATGTGGAAGTTGTAGTATCCCATCATTGACAAATAGCCATTACTTAGTTATTTTTAACTACATTTATGCTTCCTTAAGCAAGTTGTCAGTCTTGCAGTTACACGCAAGCATTTCAAAATCTTGTCAAGCTAACCCTTGCTTTACAAGGCAAAACCTTGTATTAGAAACAAGCATATTTCTTTTGCACTGCATAATTTCATTATTGCTTTGGAAAAAGAATATTTAAAAAAAGCAATTTACAGGAAAAAGTGATCCTCTATACTCAATAGCCTTTCTTTACTGTCAACAACAGTTACTTGTTTGACAGTTTTATAACACATTACTCTGTTATATCGGAGATAGCTCCATAAGTTGCATTTGTTATTAACTCTGTAACTTTTTATATCGCCTTAGTGGCACCAAACCAGTAAAAAAAATTCAGTTTCTGAAATAACACCATTTCCTATGTCCAGGTGTTTTAAAATCTTTCTTTTTTTTTTTTTTTTTTTTTTCATCATGAACCTCCCTCTTTTCCTGGTGATATTTTATCATGTCCTCTGGTAATGTGTGATTAATTTTCATTATTGGAACTTCATACTCTATGTAACAGAATTTCTTCTCTTTCATTTCTTCCTTAGAAGTGTTGTGTTAACTCCCATGCCATTTTTATTTTATAATCAAGCTTTTTTACATGACCATAGTTCTTTTGGAAACAGAGTATCCCTTTTCCTATTTTTATCAACTGTAAATTTTTTTTCACAACTCTATTTTTATAAGATTTTTTTAAACATAAAACCTCTGTGTGTGTAACCTCTACAGGGACTGCATGTAATGCCATTTTTCCCTCCATAAGGAATGTGGCTAAAAACCCAACTATTTGACTTGTCACGTGTCTTTGAAAACAAATTTTGCATGTCCAGAAATATACTGAAATCAGGTATCCGATCATTGTTGTCCCTGTTCTCATGATTTATTCGGAGTATCTCACCATTTTTACTTGGCAACTGTTTTAGATTGCCCTGTCTTGTTCATAGATTGCTATTATGGAAAAAAAAATTAAAAACTTTTGTAAGACTGTTACTGCACTGATACTGTTTGACTGTTAACTTACACTGATTTTTATGAACCAACACGGTGTGCTGCTTTTGCTTGGATTTTTATTGGCTGAAAAATGTTATTTGTCTAAGTTTTAATGACTGTACTTTACTACCTGTATGTATTGCTGTGTATTACCCAGATGGCAGTTACACCAGTTTGACTGTTTTTTTTCTGTACTAGTTTGTTTATAAGACTGTTTGCCATTATAGTTTATGTAATACATTCTTTTGAAAATATGACATTACAGTCATTGCTTTTTGCCAATACTTATCCCGTTTGCTGTATGCATAAGTTGCCTTTGGAGACTTACTGTACTTTTAATGCGGGGGGGGTTGACCTTCTCTTGTTACTATAGAACCTTTTGTCATTAAGGATTTGTCATAGGTACTGCCTTAAATGTTACTCCATTTCCAGACGTAGAAGTGGACTTGCGTACCCAACATTTAACTGCATTTAGTTTTGCATATACCATGTGCAACACTACAAATTTATTTACTGTATTTGTATTAAACTTTACACTATCTGTATTAACTTTATGT
Organism: Protopterus annectens; assembly: GCF_019279795.1. Lineage (NCBI taxonomy): Eukaryota > Metazoa > Chordata > Ceratodontiformes > Protopteridae > Protopterus > Protopterus annectens. The sequence continues at coordinate 763,198,153 of NC_056741.1, forward strand.
CTGTAGGTTATTTCTGTGTTTATTCTGAATCTGTCATGGCTTATTAAACCAGTAAAATATTTTTCTGTCTTTTACTGTCCCCTTTGTTTAATTAACATGGAGTTTTGTATACCAACATTGTCTTCCATTGCTTTAAAAGATCCCTGTACTTTTCTGCCAACTGATAACCTGCCATGATCTGGTACATCGTAGGGTATACTTTATGTTTTGTGTACCCCTGTTTGTTCCTGTGACTGATTGTCCCTTAATGTATTTTCTTTATTTTGATTTATTTCCCTATTTTGGGGTTTTGGAGAAGCATTGTTTGTAATATGGACAATTCTGTTTAATGTGGCATATTTTCTTACAAGTAAAACATATTACCTCTTTTCTGAACTTTGTTGTTTGTCTGTAACCCTGGTGGAGCAGAAGTTGCTCGTGTTCCATGTTTTTTTTTTTTTTTTTTTTTTTTTTTTTTTTTTTTAATCAGACCATGTATTACATCCTCCCTTTCACCACGTAGTCTACAAGCTGTTCTTGTATATTTATATGTGCATCTGCAATACTGCGTACTACAATACTGCGTACTACTTAATCAGACCAAGTATTGCATCCCCTTCCTTTCACCACATAGTCTGCAAGCTGTATCTGTCTGTCAGGCAGAAACTGATTTTAAAGCTGCATATGCATTTTGCAGAATGTCTAAATGTCTGACGGAATTGCTTTAACATAACATTTTGCCTGACCAAAATATTATTTATTTTCTGTCATGCTATTTAGACTGTCTGTAAAACAGTTACACGAGTCTAGACACTCACCTGTTTTAGCTGCTTGCTTTGCCATTTGCCAGAGCATTTACTGTAGCCTTTCCTGCATATTTATGTGCTTTGATTTTGATTATACTAAACTTTTCCTGTAAATCATTTTGGGAATGAATGTTTATAACTCTCGTACTGGAACATATTTTAGGGGTTTGCCAACACTGTTTATGAATCTTCTGACACACTGGCATGTGTAAATGCAAAAACATTCAAATAAAGCATTATTTGAAATAGACCACACAGTGTTTGTCAACCAGTGTTTAAATGCCAACATATTGAAACAAAATTTTTTTTTTGTCTTGCCACTGAGGCAGAGTTTGTAATAAACAAGACTACTGAGATATATCAGCAGGAGAAATAACTGTAATTTCTGCTGAACTCTGCCAATGTAAGCCTTGCTGGGCTTCTTCTAACTATCTTGTCAGATTAACCTCTGTAGTTTTTGCCATTAGTAAATGTTGTTGGGCTCTGATTGTTACATTAAACCAGAAATGTCATTATGTAAAGTCTGAATGCTATGCTGACTTTGTTCCTCTAAATGGCATTATTGTCCCTTACTACTGTCTCTAGGGAAATTTTATAAACCTTTTCTTTTAAAAGGTTAATATTGAGAGCACACTGTACTATGTTAGAACTTTGTTCTGTTTGTGCATTTGCAATATTTATTATAAATAAACATTTTTATGTAGTCTATTACATTACTGACAATAATTACATACATGTGCACTGTATGAGACTAAGTGACTGCAGAAGGTACATTTTTAACTGTTGTATATGTGAAGAACCAAATGCTAGAATCAAACAGATTGTTTATCAGAATAGGATACATCTTATGGTATGGCTTACATACTAGACTCCTGTGACAAGATAGACACGTTTGGAAAGTTATTGCCACATAAAAAAAACAGTCTTTATGAAGTGAGGTATATTTTACGTATGGATTATAGGCATTTATACATTTATAAAACACAACTGTTATTTAATGTCTGAACATCAAACATTTTAGATGTACATTTTATGTCTGACACAGAAGGTTGAACCATGTAAAATTTATATATACAATATGTGGGCACTATAAAGTTAACTGCCTGCACTTGCATCCATGTTATAACTGTGAAGAAAGTACCGTAATTTGTGCAGAAGACAAGCAAGTCATCAGGCTGCAGTCAATCTGGAAAAGGACGGAGTTTCTCCAAAGACTAATTGTAGGTGGTCCGATGCAGGACAGCTTCCATGGCAATGCTTTGTGTCCACAAACGAAATACTGGAACTGGAATTGTTTCTCTGTTAAAGCACTGGAACCGTCTGTTGAACGTAGCAAGTACTAGGGCCCCTCTGTAACTAACTGCTGGTAACAGATATATGGTCATAGCCAATGGCCAAAGCTCGCCACTGAAGAAATGTACTTTTCTTTTTTTGAAGAAATGTCAAGCAGAGGTCTTTATTTCACTACTGAAGAAAATGTCCAAATCTGACCAGACAAACTCCATACTACTGTATCTGTTGTACTTTGTCTCAGAACAAACAAATTCTTGTCAAACAGTTAATTCTTTCAGAGCTATTTCAATTCTTATAACACAGCTAGTCAAATGAGGATACTGATGCACTCAGTAAAAATGTCACTACTGAATGAAACATACTGTCCAGTTTATATACTCTTTTCAACCAATGTTATTTTTATTGTCCTTGTGACTTGTTGTTCTGGTTTGTCTGTCATGAAAAAGTCCATGTTTTTTATGCCCTTTTTTGGTCCTTGCTGTATCTGAAGACTTCACAAAAGTTCCTCCACGTCATCTTTGCGTTACATGACCTATCTGCATTTCATTTATTTCTGCATCTGAAAGCCAAGTCAACTTCTTTTTTTTCTATAACAGGATGCCTTTTACAGTAAAGCCCATAGCTATATGTTATTAATATCTAAGCTGAACATGTACAAGAAATAACTTTCTGCAAAGCAAGCCATATTATTTTGAAAACTGCTGTTTGGCCTTGCACATTTCCTTTCACTGTACATACAGTATATTGGGGAAAAGCATTTTAATTTACACAATATCTACCAAAAATATAAGCAGTTTCAAAATTTTACTTTGCAACCTTGAATATAGCAACTCACAAGATAAATAATTGCACGATTAGTTACTTCTGGGACTAGTGATTCAACTATACCATATCTGGTGTCAGCAGTAAGCAGAAACAGTACCCAAAATTTATTCTGCAAGAATGCTTTGCTATTTTTGATAATTATCTATAATGGACGGAAGTACTGCTAAACCTGCAACAAACAGGAATTACTTAGCTTTTGCAGTTAAAAATGCCTCTCTGCACTGCAATACAATTAAAGCTAAGAGACGTGAAGAGAAACTGAGTTTCCTAGTGTGGTTTGTCTTCCAGTCCTGAGAAACTAAGTTAGTGTACCCATGTTACATGCCTTTCTCTTTTTATTTTATAGGTAGAAAGCTCAGGGATTGTATTCTGCTTTAACACAAGCTGTTTTTCACCTGCCCTTCCAAGAAATACATCCTGTTCAAAACTGAATGCCTCAGCTCCAGTGTTTAACTTAGTGAAGTAAATGTAATAAAGTCTATTTGCATTATTAACTGGTTTCTGTAAAGTCACTAACAGACCACTGAGCCAGACATTAGCCTCCCTTCCCTCCTATATATTCTCTTTAGCCTCTAATGTTCTGACATTTCTTATTTTTGTCTCCTACTTCTGTCTAAAGTGTCTCTCCACTAATTGTCTTCATTCTTAGCCTCTCTTTCCTTCTGACCTATTTACACCTTATCATCTGACTTTGCCTAGCATCATTCTCTAGGCTAACCCTGCACTTCCTTTGCTCGCTTTACCTCGCATCCCCTTTCTTGTTAGTCAGTTCTTATACTCATCTTCTTTTTTCTACTTTGGTTCTCTAGCAATTGCAATTTCCACCTTTTATTTCTGCTTTACACATAGTTTCTCTTCACTTTTGCTGAAGCCTGGTCCAACCGGCTCCAGTCGCACTCGCTACACTCAGGCTCACTCCACTATCCTACCCTACCCCATTCCCACCCACCACAGATCAATTTCCTTTATAGCTATCCCCTTAATCCCTCCCCTTTCCTGAGATAACCTCCTAAGACTCTAACCTATCAAAATTCCCTCCTACCTTTCTTCCCTCCTAGCTTTAATTTTTACTATTCTCCACCTATCCCTCCACTCCTCCTCTCACTTCACTCCCCTCCTACCCTTTATTTAGCTAACACCCTTAATTCCCCCTTCCCTACACCAACCTTCTTTATCCCTTTCTTATTCAGAACCCCCCTCTCACCTTTACTTTCCCTCTACCCTTAACTTACTATTCTCCACCTTTCTATTCCCACCACCCCTCCTTTTACTCCCCTTTTACCCTTTAACTCTTTATTCACTACCTATTCTACCCCACTCTTCACCTTCTTTTACTCAGTCTTTCACTCACACTCCCTATTTATTTTATCCACTATTACACTGACAAACTACCAACATGCCTATTACTCCTCTCTCATCCTCTCTACACCCCTTCATCATTTTCAGGTCTTCTACTCTTCTGTAACTTAACCTCTTACCACACTCAGATTAACTCACCTACCCTGCTCTCAAACATCCTCTTATACCATAATGCACTTCAAAACCCACTTTTCCTATTCCATATTTCCCTCAATTTTCTCATGTACAGAATTTACTCTGCCCAAAATTAAACTGCCTCCTAATATTTATCTACTATACAGGACAAAACAAAACATATCCCCCTAAATTATATCTTCACCTTAATACCCTTTCACTCTCTGAATAGGAGGTTGGGAGGGTGATGTAATGGCTAAGGTGTTTGCCTTACAAACACAAGGTGCAGGGTTGGAGTCTCAAGTGATAATTGGCTAGGCTTAAAATGGCTCTCAAGGGCAGTTTAGCTTAGTACTAAACTATGAACCTATATGTTCACCCTAATCGTGGTTCTCAAACTAATCTGCTCCTTCTACTCCTTCACAAATCCTGCTGTTCACTCCTAACCTAATTTCAAAACACATCTCCTCCTCCTATTCCATCAACATCCACAGTATCCTTAAGGTAAAATTTTCACTCATGGATAGCTCAATACTCCCCCAGCATAGTTACTCTGAGACTTTGCTTAAACCACACAACACAGAACTTCTCCCCCCCCCCAAGACATAAAATTTTACGCCTTGACGGAACACACACAAAAAGGAGGTGGAGTTCCTATTCTGTACTCAGACTTAATTTCCCTTACCCCTCTTGTTAACCCTCCTCCTCCTTCCCTTACCCCTCTTGTTAACCCTCCTCCTCCTTACTTTTTACTCTGCTGAACTTCTAATTGCCAACTTTAAACCTAAAATTCACAAAACTATAACAACTGTCGCCATTTATATTCTACCAAATAACATACCCCTACTTGAACAGATTCTCAATTGGATGTCAGACCACATACCCAATGAGGCTATAATACTTTATGATGTTATCAACTGGTCTCCTCTCTGTTCCAACTCCCCTACCAACTCTATTAAGTTGTGTATAGCCAGAAAGTTATCGCCCACTTTCCACCACAAACCTACCAATACTAGTTGCATCATTGTCTGGATTTTAGTCGCTATCCCCAACATGCATCACACCCCAGAAACTCTACCTGACTCCATCAGTGATCACTGCCCTGTATGAATCCTCTTTCTCCTCACATTTCCAGACCCCACAAATCCAAAGAATGCCAGAAACTAACTACCTTCAGCCCTGAGACATTTAATAAAGCACTCTCAGCTAGATTGGTCCTTCATCTACCTTGCCTCTTGATGAAGCTCTCAATTTAACTTTATTTTCCTTAATACACAACTCCTTTGCCCCTCCTAGAACGGTTAAATCCCACAACTCCCCCTGGTTAACCAACTCTACTCAGTCTCTTATACAAAAAAAGAGATTGTGCTTGGAAACTCTGGTCTCAGACTAAATCTCCCTCAAATTTCCAAAGACAGAGAACTTCATAATCACACTAAAAAATATATTGATGGAAGAAACTTCTACCAACAAACTCAGACCACTCAGTCTAGAAATCCTAAAACTTTTGAAATTCTATAAATCAAATTCTCTATCCAGGAAATCCCTCTACACCCAATCCCTGCCCTAACAATACACCCTCTGAAATTGCATCCATTTTCAATTCTTACTTCATTGACAACATAAGTAAACTTACGCAGACTTCTAACCTATCACATCTCTTATCACACACAGCTCCCAATCAACAAACCCCCCTTCACACTAAGACCAGTTCCTACAAGCTACATTAAAAAATTTCTCATCAAACTTAAGATGCTCCCCACCAGATGATATTCCATCTTTCTTTCTAAAAACTGCTGCTACATCTGTAGCATACAGTGTCTCCATCCTCAAACTGCTCCATCACTGAACCTACTGTACCTACTCTTCAATACTACACAGATTCATAAAGGTGGAAATTCCACAGAACTTTCTAACTTTTGACCAACCACAACATTTTCTCCCCTCTCTAAAATGGTGAAACAGTGCATCTACAAACTCATGACCCAACTCACCCAAAGGAACCTGATCAACCCTACCCAGCATGGTTTCCGCCCACATCATAGCACTTCTACTGCTCTCATTTCCTTTACCAATACCATTTCCCTAGCCAGAGATAATAAACTTGTGTCCTGTCTTTTCTTAGATCTGTCAAAAGCCTTTGATACAGTCTCCCATCCTCAACCTTTCCACACCAACAATCTCCTGGTTTAACAGCTACCTTTCTGATTGGCAGCAGTCCATTAAATGGCTCTCTGCTTTTTCTCCATTTCGCCCTATCAAAACTGATGTCCCACAAGGCTCTATTCTTGGACCTCTTTTTAATAATTTTACTAATGAATTACACAAATCCTGTCCCCAGTCTTCCCTCATACAGTACGCTGACAAAACCATTCTATCTGTAGCAGACAACCCTACTAAACTACTCGCTCTCACTCAAACTTTTCAATTACACAGAAACATGGCTTACTAATAATAAACTAATACTCCATTCCAAAAAGACAACTTCTCTTCCTCCCAAACCCAGTCTACCACCTCAAGGCCTCATTTAGCATTCTTTCACTGAACACCAATATCCCTGCAAGTCAGACTAAACTCCTTGGAGTAATTATAAATGATCAAATGAATACATAACTCTATTAAGAAAACCCATCAAAGGCTTGGCTGTCTATATAGAAACAAAAGGTTCCGCACTCCTACCTCCAGAATCTCATTGGCCAATGTTGACCTTATTCCCAACCTTTTCTATACAGTTCACAATTTACAAATCTTCAGTCTTCTCACTAAACTTGAAACTACCTATAACAACAAAGTGGCTAGACTTGCTACTAATCTGCCATCCAAATCACATCACTGTCATGGCCTCAGGTTACTTAATTCGCTGGAGTTAAACCAACTGAAAGTTATTCACTTGTCATCCATTCCATCATCAATAAACCTTCTTCTTGCCCTTCTTGCCCAAACATCTCCCCAATAGTCACATTTTATATCCCTCAACCACCAAGGAAGCTCTTGTCAATATTTGTTAGATTCATAAACCTAAAAAAATCTGTCTGATAGAACCTATATAGCTACTCACCAGTCATTCAATGGAACAAACTTCCCATGACCCTGAGATGCATCAAGTCCACAAATTTAAGACACCTCTCAAAGAACATCTAAACCACACTTGGATTTGTCACTGTAACCACCCTACCTGAAACTAGACCTTAACTCTTTCTCTTCTCTTTTTACTCCTCTCTCCTTCCCAACCCTTTAATTTTTCATCCTTTGCTGTTTTCTCCTCCAACTAACCGGATTTATTCTACCTATTTATTTACCGGACTTATTTTCCTCTCTTCCTTGCTTTAGACTTAATTTTACTACATCTTAACCCTCTACTAATAAATTTACCTTCTGCTAACTACAACTGGTTTCTGATTTACATACTGACTGTTTACTATTTAATATTTCATATGTCTATGCCACCAGTATGATCCGTTATTCTTTTGCTAACTTTAAAGTTATTGTAACTTGTATTTTGATCTATATAGATATTTGTACTGTAGAGCTTTTCTCTTCGGGCCTCAACTGAAAAAGGGCTCTGTCCCAGTCAGACTATCCTGGTCAACAAATGTCAAATAAAATAAATAAATGTTACATTCTAACATATTGGCGAATGAACTGCAGTAACCCTGAAAGAGATGCAGGGCTCGTCTCTGAAATGTCTGATTTTGCCTTATATTCTTGGTCTAACAAAAAATGTGTGGGTTTTCTGGCCAACTGTTTAAGACTGCAGTCACTAAATGACTGACAGTTTCAGATGCATCTTTTAGAAAATACATGATAATGTAAACTTGTTAATCTGGCAGTTTTCTAAATATACAGACAAAGAAGTCAAGTACTTACCATAATGTTCTATCTGTGTTGTTCATTTTCATTCTCTCAACAATTGGGTTCAGAACTAACTCTGCCTCTTTTTATTGCTTGTGGAACACTGAAAGCTCTCAAGCTCCTCTCCTACCCATAATGCATTAGTTTCCCATCATAATTCAGGTCTTGTTTGGTGACTTTAGTGAATGAAATAAATGTATCTACACCAGTACCTGGAAGACTCTAAAAAAGGAATACAGGTTCTTTTAGCATCTTCCGATCCTTCTAGAAGTTAACTGGTAAGGGGCTGGTGGGAGGGAAGTTGAAGAATGAAAATGGACTACACAGATGGAACATAATGGTTAGTACATAACTTGTCTCAATTGTTGAGGAATGAATGAAAATGACATCAGATAGAGGCCCCAGCTACCGCAATCCCAGGATGACTCCAAGGATGTTCCCAAGCACCACTGTGCTGAAGGCTGCTCTTCCCCTAGAGACCAGATCTAACTTGTAATGAGCAATAAAGGTATGAGGGCTAGCCCAACTTGCAGCTGCACAATGAAAGGAAGATCTGGAAAGAAATACTGAAGAAGTTGCCACAGACCTTGTGGAATGAGCTTTGAGAGATTTTGACAAAGACAAACCCAATTTGTTGCAAACGAAGGAAATGCAATCAGTTAACCATTTGGCTAAGGTCACCAACTGGTTTGCCAATTTAAGTTTGAAAAGGAAACAAATTGATCTGATTTCCTGAAAGCTTTTGTCCTATGCAGATAAAAATAACTGTCTGTGGACATCTAACATGTGCAATATGTACTCTCCTTTGTTTGAGAAATTTGGAAGGAAGACTGGGACTGCAATAGTTTGATAATGGATTTGACTCCACCTTAAAAAGAAAGGATGGGATGGTTCTTAAGGTTACCCTATCCTTATGAAAACTTAGAAAGGGGGCTTAGAAAACAGGGCTTGCAGTTCTGAGACTCTTCTAGCAGAGGTAATGGCCACTAAAAAGACAGTTTTCCAGATTAAAAATTTTAGTTCACACTTGGTCGATGGTTGAAGGATTGTAACACTAAACTCAAATCCCACAGAGGGGGGATCTATAAAGGGTGATCTGAGAAGAATGTAAGGCTTTTATAAGGGGTAACAAAGTTTGGAAGAGTCTAATCTTACTGATTCCTAGGTGAAAAAATGGAAATGGCAACTAGTTGTACCTTAACAGTTGAGGAACTAGCTCCATCTTTAAAACTTGTAACGAAGAACTCTAGAACTTCTTGAACTGGTGAAGGGAAAGGTCAGTATCTTTTTCCCTGTGCCCAAAAAACACATTTTCCATTTGCTTTTGTAAAGTTTTCTAGTGAAAACTTTGTGGGATAATGTGACGGGCAGGAAAGGTGAGCTAGAGCGGTCTATTAGTGGAACTGGAGAAGCCATGCAGTCAACTTTAGGCCTAGAATGTCTGGGTGTACAGAGTCTGTCAGGTAAGACAGAGGTCCAGAGTTGGATCCAGACTACAAGGCTGGCAAGGGAAATGAAGCTAAAAAAAGGGAAAACAAATCTGATGAGGCTAACAAGATGCCATGAGGATAAATGTGCTCTTCAATCGTGATGCTTTATGAAGAAATTTGGGGATCAGAGGTACTGGGGGAAAGGCGTAGAGATGACCGGATGGCCAACTGTGGACAAAAGCATCTCCTGGTGAATCCCCTGGTGGAAGGAATAATGGCAAAAAATCTGTTGCACTTCTTGTTGAGGAAAGATGCACAAAAGATCGCAGTAAAGTTGGCTCCACTGATGGTATTTTCATACTGAGACCACTTGTGAGGCACTAGAATGAACCTGCTTAGCTTGTCTGTTACCACAGTGGATTTCCCCTGGGATGAGCACTGCTATCAGAAATCAGCTACATGACATCACCCATTTACACACTCCAGATGCTTCAACAAAGGGGGTAAGATTTGGTTCCTCCTTGCTTGTTGATGTATCAGACCACTGACATTGTCAGTCTGAATCACAGTGGTCCCGTAGTTGAAGTGGGTCTTAAAAGGCCTGCAATGCTAGGAGGCCAGCTCTCATTTTTAGGTCATTAATATGCATACTGGCCTCTTTGTGAAGCAATGTACCTTGGACTGTTTCTCAAAAAGTCCCCCCCCCCACACACACACACACACTTGATATGGGGACCATTTGTGGTCACTACAGCCTTGGGGCTGAGGAAGAGTAAATGGGCAACTTTTAACTTTAAGAACTTGGACTAAATACATCAAAGGAGGCAAATTCGGCATGCCTGTTGCACCTTGATCTAGGTGGATAAAAACTGGTGGGGAATAGACCATTGAGTTGCTAGTGTCCAGTGAAGCATTCCCGTGTGATATCTTGCGGACGGAACCAGAACTATGGCAGCAGACATCGACCACAATGTTTGAAGGATCATTTGAACAGAGATAGAAGAATTTTGAATAATCTTTTTTACCTGGAATACTGTCTAAACCCTAGCAAGAGGTACAGAGGCAGTCAAGGAAGACATGTTCAACAAAGCCCCTATAAACTGCAATATGTGAGGTGGTGTTAGCAGAGATTTGTTATGATAGATTATAATTCATAGTTGACAGCATAACTGGAGTACGTGATCTCATGCTTTGATCAGCTGATGCCTGGTCAGAGCAGTTATGAGCCAGTCATCCATACAAGGAAAACATCTGGAATCCTTGCAGTCTCAAGTGAGCTGCTACCACTGCCATGCATTTGAACATCCTGGGGGTTGTGGTGAGGCCAAAGAGCAGAGCTCTGAACTAGTAATATCTGGTAGAGCTTCTGGATTACATGTTCTTCTTGATATGGATCGCACACATCCTGATGATCTACTGAGCACATCCAGTTGGCCAGGTGCAAAAATGGCAGAATGGACTGAACCATGACCACTCAGAGCTTTGTATGTTGAACTGACTTGTTCAGATTGCACTGATCCAAAACTAGTCTCTAGTCCCCTGTTTTCATTAATACTAAAAAGAATCCAGAGTAAGTTCAAACTCTTTCTGGTCTGGGGGGGGGGGGGGGGGGGCTGGATAACTTTTCTAGCAGCTTTTTTTTTTTTTTTCATTTCTAGTGCTGCTGCTGTTTTCTTCTGACTGGGTGGAACATCTATAATTTTATTAACAGTACAAGGAGGAAGGAAAAAGGGAATTATATAACCTCTGGAAATAATCCTCTGCATTCATGAATCTTTTGTCATCTTTACCCAGGCTCTCTGGTGCAGGTAAAAAATGCCCCCCCCCCCCGACTGCCTCCAGAGGTGGACAATCAGGCCTCCTTTCAGGAGCACTGGCAGGATCCATCAGAAAAGGTATCTCTAGATTCTTGGCTCTGTGGGGCTGCCTCTGCCGCGTAGACAGTGTCTTCCATTAGAGTGCTCCCCTCTGCCTATGGGAGAAACATCTCCACATGGATCTTGGAAGGGTCCCTGGGACTTTTTGAACCACATTTTTAAGCACCCTGTTGATTCCTGGAAAAGGTCCTTGGAGGGGGTCGAAAAGCATATGCCCACACCAGACAGGGTTTTACCTTCTTGCTCACACTTTGATAGCCAGTCTTTAACCTTGGGGCCAAACAGTGAACTTCCGTCAAAAGGAGCATTGACAAAGGAAGACTTGAAGGGCTCCACAAAAGTCACAGATGCATCCACACATCTCCTAATGGAAATACCTGAACCTGCTGCCCTTGAGGTAACTTCAGCTGCACCTGAAATGAGCCTCCTGCACGAATTTGAAATGGAAAGCAGGGTAGCCAACTGTGAAGCAATAGTCCTTGAAAGACATTTGGCGAGTTCTTTAATGAAATCCCTCTGTAGTCTAGTAGGGTGCCAAACAACTCCGCAAACTGAAGTGCAAAGATTGCTGAAGTATACACATGCTTCCCAAATCTGTCCATCTCCCTAGACTCCTTGTTAGGATGGAGGAACTTTGTTAAAGTTCTTTTTTTGTGGCAGCCGCAACAACTATAGCATCCACAGGTACTCCCTTACTCAAAAACTCCCTATCCTTGGGCGGCACCAGAATCCTGTCCTGTCTTTTGGAGATCAGCTCAAAGAAGTCAGGTTCCTTCCTCACCCACAGAGATCAAATCAATGAGCTCATCTGCAGGCAGATTTACCCAAGAGGCAGACGGCCAGACCCAAAGGCTTCCGGGACTACAGAATCCTCTTGGGAAGTTATCGGTAGACCAACCACCTCTGTTTTAGGATCTCTAGGATGTCTCCAAAGGAGATATCAGGCGATCATCTTGGGGACCTTTCCCCCTCAGAAATCAGTATCTTCTGCAACAGACTCTTGAGGGGAGTCTAAGTGCCTCCTTTTATACTCTCTTCCTAGGGACTTCTTCGGCAAGATGTTCCAGACAAGTATCAGAAGAAATCAATATACCCAGAGGGGAATCCTGGAGACTTTGAACTGGCTGCCCTTGTGGAGTAGGATGTCGAGGCTCTTGATGTAAAAGACAAGTGGGTTTGGGAAGTGGAAGTACAGGAAGGTAGATGAGTCTTTTCTCTTGGAGCAGAGAAAACTCTCCACTATCCCGAAGGTAGAACACCCCAGATAAGTAGTAGTCAACTGGTCTGACGACGTGCTTCCGAACAGTTGACACCTTCCAACTCAAAGGCAAACCACTTGAAGCAGGGGTCGGAGCCAAGGTGTAAAGGGCCAAAGCTCCAGGAGCAGAGATGGCTCAGACAATCTGAGTCAAGTAACATCCCATATACAGCACAGATGCTACAGCTCAGAGGGTCATTCGGCTGTGACTTGCTCAAATACGGTACTGGTATAGAAGATGGAAAAAAAATTCAGATCAGATATGACCAGATCTGGTATTCTCAGTTCCAACTACTACAAAATCAGATTGGAGAAGGAGAAAAAAACTGGTGGAGTGGTACACTTAGAGTCTTCAGACCAGATGGGGTAGGAGTTGGGAAAGCCCCCATTTGTATATGCAGAGAGAAATTTGCTCATCATCCTATCCACATCTGTTTCAGACAGAATTCTGGAGAGTCAAAGTGATGATGCAATGAATGAAGTCCTGGAGTGGGGTGTCTCTCCAGGAACGGAGATAGGATATGGGAGGGGGCGGGATCCAGAGATGAATTATATCAGATCAGAGGAAAATTCCTTAGATCAGAGTGAGTCGGATCCAAAGATGTAGATTTGGCTTCAGAAGATGCGGGATCCAAGGGTGTTACCCTTACATCCAAAGAAGGCAGATCTGATAGTTTAGGTAGTTTTAGGTGGTTCTGCACCAGTAGCCAAGCTTGGAGCAGAATATTCTGAAGGGTTCCAAAGGATGCTTCTTTGTTTCTTTTTTGTCTGTTTTCTTGGGGGTTTGAACCCCAGGGACTGTCTGAAAAGTGGAAGGAAGCAAATGTTTCAAAATAAGCTCCTTTTTCCTATCCACAAAGGCCCATGGATTAAAGGTCTTGGATATAATCACAGGACATGTTCAAGTGAGCCAGGCCTAATCAACTGACAAGAATCATGAGCATCTGACAGTGATCTTATGGCCACATGCCTTGGATTATTTAAAACCTGATGTTATTGCAATGGCTGAAAAACTGAAAAAAAAACATGTATCCAAAAACTATACTCTGAGAAAGGAAAAACTTATTTATTTAAAAAAAATGATAAGAGGAAAGGGTATCCATCCGGAAGTCATTTTAAGTCTAGCCATAAAAGTTAACGATAAGAGACTACTGCTAGGGTAGGACAAGAAAGAACAAGAAAATACCAACAATGATATTAAAACTTACACTAGAAAGTGCAGAAAGGGTAAGAGGGCCATTCAAGAATGAGGATTAAGAACAATACACTAACTCTGCTTTTTCTATTCACAAATACAGCAAAGCTCAAAAGCTAACTACGACCATATATGTACGTGAAGGTGGCAAACAAGATCCAAGGCATGGTAGAGGACTAATGCATTATGGGTAGGAGAGGAGGTCAAGAGCTTTCAGTGTTCCAAGAGTTGTAAAAAGTGGCAGAGTCAGATCCAAACCTAGTTGCTGAGGAATGAATGAAAATGACATCAGATCAATATTTAAAATCTGTCCCAGATACTTGTGTAAACAAGTTCAGAGCTACAGTGAAAGTCACTACATGTTTGACTGAAGTTGCAGTTACCAAATATAGAAGTATGTGCACTTTACTATAAGTGTTTACAGAACCAAAGAAAATCATGGAGAAATTAAAGTCTGAATCAGATATGGATGACTTCAGACCAGCATTTGGTGAGCTTACAGAAGCAAGTGAAATTCATTCCCAGAGCAGAGAGTCTCAAAACTACACCACCCTTAAATGAAGCTGTCCAAGGAAGAGGACTTGGGACACTGTTACATTTCAATGCTATGCCACAGATGAGAACAAGAGAAAAAAAATGAATAGGCAAAATTCACTTCATAACTGACTGGCCATGCTTTAAAAGCGTACATGGAAATGATGGGTACACACCATGATAAACTGAAAATATGAACTTTTGTCAGAGCATATGTTACTCCTGAAATGCAAGCTATGAAATTTCACAACTGAACTTTGAATGCCAGTAAAACGGTAGAAGCTTGGATATAATTAAATTGTGGTTAGAGCTTCATACCAACAGTGCAACAGAAATGGCAGCAATGCATTTTTAATACTAAGAGTAAAAGGCTTGCAGTATGGTAATATGGTGTGGTAAAGATAAAATATTAAAAACAGAACAGAGTGACTGGTTCTTGTCTGGATAATTGTAAATTCATTATTTCAAATAAGGGCTTTTCTTTTGTTAATATAAAAGATAGCTTCTTCATATCAAACTTCAACCACATAGCCTCAGTGTATTAAAACACGTTTACAAACAATGAAAAGAAACCAACATGAAAGGAAACTGAACACAGGAAGGAGTGGATCTGTTTAAGGACAATGAGACTGGTTAGGTGTTTATATGGCATAAAAGATGCACTGGCTGAAAAGCAAGATCCTGTTGGGAAGACAACGAATGAGTTGGCCAAGAGTTCTGTGAAGGAGTGAGAGACAATTTGTTAGGGGACCTAAGTTAGTGACCATTGATAAGTAGAAAAACCTCTCTCATTCTGATGGGCCAGTAGGTTCTGCCTAGGTGCAAGTGCAACTACACGAGAATAAGCATTGGTGCCACTGCACAGTTTTCCTAAATAAGGCAAATATTACAGTTTGAGAATAGCATGGTTTTACAAAGCTAGTCCTGGAGGAAAAAAAAAAATAAAAATTCAAGTACAATCATTGAGTCAGTGTTTCCAAAGCACAAACTGAGTACATTTATTATTTTCCATAGCAGAACATTGTGTACATAAATGCATAAAAGTAGAAAATAGCCTCCACTAGCAAAGAAAGCAGAGTACCTGAGGTATCCAAGGGAGTGTTATACATGCCAGTTGGGACTGCATGGAAAACCACTGAGATGTATTAGTTGAGGTTTTGCTTTCATGGCTTCTTCAGATCATGTAACATAGATGTTACTGGAGCAATAACTTTTAGTAAGAATAGGAATAAGAGCAGAGACTATTAACGTAAGAAAGCAGGTATGTCAAGTAATCCCAATAATTCAGATCAACTCATTACTGCATCTGAACACGTCTTAGCAAAATGGAATGTGTGCATCTGAACCTAAGCCACTAATTAATGCAGTAAGTACTTTCTTTGAAACACAATGTGCCTACTACTCATATAACTTATTACAGGTGTTGAAAGAAAGGCTATGAAACGAGAATTAGTATTAAAGGAATATCATCATTGCTAGGATTCTAAGTGTTTTAAGATGCGTGCTGAGCAAAAAAGATCCATGCAGTGTGATAAAACAGATGCAAAAAGAGTCTGCATTCTGTCACTATGTAATAACTAAATTATTTAAATGCACAATATTTTTGGAAGGCAAGGAATTGTACTGTCCCCATGTGTACAAGCACAAGATATTTGTGGTCATTCAGAAAGAAAGTTACAACTACAACGTTTCCGACCATCTTTTTTTAAACATGTTTATCAAATTATGATGATGACATAGGCTAACATACATTTATATATAAGAAAACAAACCACATTAATCTGCTCCTAGCTGCAAACATTATACATAACATGTTTTTTTTTTGTACAAATATCAATTTAACATTACATAAATTGCTAAATTCCAGCCTTCTCTTAAATCTCACTCCTCAAAAAAATATTCGCCATGTGTTGTTTCTGCAACTTCTATTTTCTATGTAATTTGCTACTACGTTTTTCTATGTAATTTGCTACTACCTTTTTCTATGTAATTTGCTACTACCTTTTTCTAAAGATTTCAATTCCAGCTCTTTTATCTCTGTTACAATACTCAATACTTCAAATAAAATTGTTTTAGGACTTAGATTTCCATTTTCTAGTAACAGTCGGCCACCAAAATTAAACTCAGCAAGACCTTACCAAGTCTAAGAAATTCATATCACGATTCCCAGCTCAAAAATCATTTCATTAGTTATACCCATTTGCTCACACAGTACCTCTGACAGTACTCAGAGATTTTTGAAGTTTTCCAACTCAAACTTCCTTAAAAAAAAATAAATAAATAAAAAAAAAGTAGTTATCTAAAACATTACCTTAACAGTAGATGTCCCTCTCTTCACTGTTGCAGTATTTTTTTACAATAGGGTTCCCCTGCCAAGGGTAGCCCAACGTCCAGCCATTATACAAAAGCCTTTAGGCTGTAATGGGTACGTCATATGTTACATATGTATGCTCCCCTGCTCACAGTGTACAGCATATAAAGGTGACGTCCAGATTTACGATACTCAGAACTGAAAAGCCCCAGTAGGAATGACAGTCTAAGGATACTAGTAGGTAACAAGCACATCCAGAAGGAAAAAGAACCAGGGAGTGAATACTGCAACAGTGAACAGAACGACATCTACTGTTAAGGTAAGATTTACACAACTGTACTATATCCTTCCATATCACTATTGCAGTATTCTTTACAACAGGGAGAGTGAAATAGCTCAGGAAGAAGACTAGGAGGAGAGAAAAGGCCACAGACCCCTCTAGAAGTCATGGAGAACAGCCCTAGCAAAACCAGCTCTGGCCCTAGAAATTACACCCCACTTATAGTACTTGGAAAAGTTATGCACAGAAGTCCAGGGAGCCGCCTCAAGAATATATTTTTTATCAAACCCCTTGAAATAAACACCAGAAGAAGCCACAGTCCTACTATAATGAGCCTTAACAGGAGGAAGGCTCTTCCCATCAAAAGCATAGCAAAAAGAAATGGGTTTAGATCTCCAAGAAGAAACGGTTTGCTTGGAAACGGCCAATCCTAAAGACTTGGGATGAAAAGCAACAAAAACCTGATCAGATTTATGAAAAGCTTTAGTCTTATCCAAATAACAGAATTATCTATGCAAATCCAAGGTATGCAAAACCTTCTCACTAGCAGACTGCAGAGAAGGGGAAAAAAGCCAAATGAACAGACTGATTAAGAGACAACTCATTAACCACCATGGGCAAAAAAGGAGGATTAGTATGAAGGGACACCCTGTCCTTATGGAAAACTAAGAGAGGAACAGCCATAAGGGACACCAGTCTGTCAGACGTAAGGGCCAAAAGAAGTGCCTTCCAAAGAACAGTGCTATAAGGAAGATGAAGCAACAGGCTTAACAAGAGCCAGTCAACTTTTCCAAAACAAAATCAAGGTCCCAACAAGGAGGGACAAGCTTCCTGGGATGGCCGCAAATCTAGAGGCTAAAGGGGGAGTCCAAGGCAGACAAGCAGAGATAGCTGATGCTTAACAGAAAATGCCAACCTAGCATTGAACAATTCAGAGAGAACCAAAGGAACATGCAGAGTAAGTGGATTGAGGTTATGAGAAAGACCCCTAAAACCGCTTCCATTTGTTTAAGTACAATTTCCTAGTGGTAGGATTTCCTGGCCTCTTGCAAAACCTGAAACACATACTCAGAAAAAAGGTCTCTGCAGGGGATAAAAACCCTATCACGCACAATGTCAGTTAAGAATGGACAAGTGGGGATGCATGGAGGACATACCTTATCTTGTGTTAGTAGGTCCACCCTGCGATGTAACTTGTGAGCATTACCCTTGGCAAGATGCATAACAGGAGGGAACCAATGATGTCTGGAACAGGGAGTCATCAGCAAGATTTTGGTAGTATCCTGTTTTATCCTGAACACGACTTTCAGGACAAGAGAAAGGGGAGGGAAGGCATAAAGAAACATCCCCATCCAAAACAAAGAGAGGGTTGTCCACCTTCCAGGCTAGATGGCAGGGGGGCTTTGGCTGAAAATTAGCCGAAGGTGTCTGTTCACAGGGGTGGCAAATAGATGTACTTGGAGTACCCCATTAGTGAATGATGTCCAGAAACACATCCATGTGAAGCATCCACTTGTGGGATTGTCTTATGGGCCTGCTCAGAGAATCTACCACTATGTTCTGATCTGAGGGAATGAAAACCTCCTGAAGGGACACTTGATACTGGATAGCTAGCTCCCAAACCTAAAGGGCTAACCTGCATAGGAAATAAGACATACTACCCCCCCCCCTTGCTTGTTGACATACCACATCACTGTGGTATTGTCTGAGATTCTTGAGGGGACCTGGAAGGAAAGAGAAAGAAGACTGAAGAGCCAGCAAAAGAGCTCCCATCTCAGACATCGATGTGGTCTTTTTTTTTTGTTGTTCAAGCGGCCAAAGGATCTGCATCTTCAGAGGGCCCCCCAAGAGGCACCTCATCTCATGTCTGATGCATCTGTGAAGAGTTCTTGAGGGTGGAGTGGAGGATGAAAATGAAGCCCTGAGTTGAGGGACAACCACCACTGAAGTTCCAGTCAGAAGCATGGAAGAAGAGGGACTAGAAAATCTAAAGGACGAGAATGTTGAAGCCAAACTTACTTTAGAAATCACTGGAGCTTTCTCATGTGGAGCTTAGCTACAGGAAGTATAGTAATGGTGGAAGCCATGCAACCCAAAGCTCTCAGACATTCTCTGGCTGTGATAGAACCCAGAGGTATAAGGGATTTAAAAAAAGCAATGAAAGTTAAGGCCTTGGGAGGAGACAGGGATGCCAGCACTGGAACAGAGCATTTCCTGCATCACAGAAAAACATTATCCTGAGGAGTCAGGAAAGCCTTCTTAAAATTTATAGCAAAACCCAGGCTTTGCAGGAGAAAACTGGCAAAGTGTAGATGCTGAAGTAAGATCTCTGGAGAGAAGGTCTGGATAAGCAGGTAATGAAAGACCTGCATACTCCTTAAACTGCAAGAAATCACAGAAGCAAGGCTTTTGGTGAAGACCCTTGGGACAGTAGAGAGGCCAAAGGGCAAACCACAGAACTGAAAATGGCAGGAAGCAGCAAAGAAATTTAAAATCATCCTGAAAAGGGAACGAATAGGAATGTGTAGAGGAGTCTCCCTGAGATTCAGACAAACTGGAAAGGTCTGAGGAAGTAGCAAATGAAACCATGTCTGAAGGGACAATGCGAGAAAGGAAGGGACCTTCAAAAAGGTGTTTAGCTGAAAAAGATCCAGAAATGGTCTCTAGTTGCCTTTTTTCCTGGGGACAGAGAACATTCTGGAATAAAAAACCCTTACCCCTTTGAGGGAATGGAACTTCCTGAATAGTTCCCTGAGCCAGCAGGCCCTGAAGCACCTCTGGAAAAAAGAGCCGATGTTTCTGATGTTCTTGAGGAGGCAGAAGAATGCCCAGAGAAAGGGGAAGATATTTCCCAGCCATGTAATACCTCTGGCAAATTACTGAAAGAACCCAGGTGTCTTGGGTGATCTTTAGCCAAATAGGGAGGGACAGAGATGTAGAGAAAGAGGATGACACCAAAAAGAACAGGGCAAGGATGGTCAGACAGCATCTGGTATGTTGAGAAAAGGAGGCTTCTGAGTAGACGTTTGGGTAGCCATAGCAGGGTGCCTTTCTATCACCCTTTTCACCTTTAGGGGGAGGGTCTCCACTGTCGATGGACAAAAGCAGGCTTGTTAAAATAAATTCCTCTGAAACTTGGGCACAGTGGAAACAAAAATATGATTGAACTCCTGTAAGACCTTGCCCTGTTCTTGCAAGGACTTAAACTCTGAAGCAACAAATGCTTATTATCCAGGGAAGCATCCCTTAGTTTAGCCTCAAAATCATCAGGCAAAGGCTGAAGTCTGAGCCAGGTATACCTCCTCAAAACAGATTCAAAAACAGCAGCCCTAGATGAAGCATCAGCTGCATCATAGCTGCATTTAATAGAATGGTGAGCTACTAGGAAGGACATCACTAGCAAAGCAATAGCCTTCCCTTCAGAATCAGGGAGATCCAAAATAACCAACATACCTACTCATAACAGCCGTAAAAGACTAGGGTAGCAGGAGACTACACCTTCTTACACAGTCTTTCCATGACTCTGCTATCCTTATCAGATGGAAGCAACTTACTGGAAGTCAACAATTTTGAGGGCTTATCAGAAGCAACTAACACCACAGAGGGTTCAGCAGAGAGAGACAAAGAATCTTGCAGTCCTCAAGCCCTTTATAAAACCTATCATTTTTTTGGGAAGCTGGTGGGGGGGGGGGTGTTGGGAATCAGGAGCCTGAGAAGCAGTGGAAAAAGCATCCAGCAAGCCAGCAAGAACAGCAGTAAAAGCAGAAAGTCTAGGAGACTCCATTTGTAGAAACTCCTGAACATCGGACAACTGAGCATAGTACCATTTGAAAAATTCAATCATTCTGGAAATAGCATCACTAAAGGAAATCTCCTCAAGAAGAGAGGCAGGACTAAGATTTCTTCCTCAGAACCACAGTCAAGTGACGAAGGAATCTGGAAGGAATATGCAAGGGCCTCATCAGAATCAGCAGCATCCTCCTCAGAAGAATCCTGCTCCCTGGGTCTCTCAAGAGGGACAGAAGACCAGGGAGGAGACACAGAAACTCCCTGTGGAGGCTTAAAAGCCATAAGAGCATTAAACAGGCCTTGAGAGAAGTTATACCATTCACCTGGAGGAGCTTTTGGAGCAGGTAAAATGGTTTAGTTTTCTGCATCTTTTTAAGGGGGATGTCTGCCTTGAAACATTTTGGCGGCTTTGACCCCAGATAATACTCAGTAGTAGTAGGAACCTATTCCCTCACTAAAATTTGAGGAACACCCCTAGGGCCCTTAAGTAATAACCAGACATGGTTGCCACGTGTACATCTGAAGCAGATACATGCAAAATCTCCATGGACATGTGTTGCATCTGATCCATGCCAGCCTACAAAGCAGTCAAGGCACAGGAATCAGAGAAAAAAACTGGATGATTCTCCGGGTTTTCACCTGCCTCAAGAGACATCTGGTGGAGGCAGTACAGTCAAAACAAAATCTGACTGAACTTTCTTGGCCTTTTTCATCACACGTGGCTAATCCTTGGGCCGTAAAGATCCTTGCATATTACCCTTAGACAACAGCTTTAGTCATTGGTTCTCAAAGTAAACCACAAGGAAAGAAAGCAGACTCTGCAACAATCTTAGGGATAAAAGCTTGACGAATCTCACAAGATGTATGGTTGTGGGATGCACTGAAATAAACACTGCTCGTTCATAGGTAGGTACTAGGCTATCAGCCCTGGGGGCTATACAAGCCTAGCCAAAAAGGTACCCTGGCTTTTGCCACCCAAGAAAATTATTTTCCTGTACC
Organism: Protopterus annectens; assembly: GCF_019279795.1. Classification (NCBI taxonomy): domain Eukaryota; kingdom Metazoa; phylum Chordata; order Ceratodontiformes; family Protopteridae; genus Protopterus; species Protopterus annectens. The sequence goes on from NC_056741.1 coordinate 763,220,054, forward strand.
ACTGTCAAGCAGAGCCACAGAAGTGATCCCCGGGGTGAATTTCATATTTCCCATCTAACCATCAAGATTTTTCTTGAAGAGTGCTAATGAGGAGCTTTGTTTGATATAAATAGGTAGTTTATTCCAGAGTATGGGAAGTCCCTGGGACAGGAATCTATCCCTTCGGCATGTTCTGTTTATTGTGGTGACAAGGTTTAGGTCCCCAGAGCATGTAGCTCGGAGGGATTGGGATTTCTTTAAGTGGAGCATGTCCAACAGCTCTGGGTTTGACATAGCTTTGTATGTTAGGCAGAGATCATCTCTGAGTAGGCGATATGCGACGGAGTAAAGCTGGAGTTTTTTGAGACTATCTGCGTAGGGCATCTGTTTGTGGTCGGTAATCCTCTTTATGAGGTATTTCTACAGCCTTTCCCAGTTGTTGTAGATGTCTTGAGAGGTACATACCAAACCGGGCGTTGTACTCTATAATGGGTCTAATGAGTGATGAGTAGAGGGGAACAATGACCTTTTTTCTGGATGAGAAACCTTTTGTGAGGAGGTGCGGCACGTAGACGGATTTTCTGACTACTGTGGCGATGTGACCACAGGAGAGACTACTGTCCACCTGTGTCCCAAGGTCTCATCACACTTTCGGTGTTAAGCATACTACCGCCTATGTTGCAGTTCATGGGTACAGAGTTTTTACCAAAGGGGATGACAATGCACTTTTTGGCATTGAGCTCAAGGCCATGGCTTTGACACCAGGCATCTGTCTCAGTGAGACCCTTTTGTAGGATGTTCACATAGTTAGGAGTTTCGATTATGGCTCCTAGTTTGCAGTCATCTGCGAATTTCGTTAGCCAAAGACCTTCTGTGTTAGCCTGTATTTCAGAGAAGTAGATACCAAACAGAAGAGGTTCCAGGACTGAACCCTGTGGTACTACACTTGTCTGAAGTCGGATTTGGAGTTTGCTAGTTTCACAGTGTGGGTTCTGTCAGTGAGCCCAGTTGGCAACCCATCTTGTGACATAGGGATTTATACCTAGTTTAGTGAGTTTATCTAGAATTCCGGAGTGGGGGATGGTGTCAAAAGCCTTGGCAAGATCTAGATAGGCTGTGTGAACCACCTTACCCTCGTCTATGGCTTTGGTGACTGCTTCAAAGAAGTCTATCAGGTTTAAGAGACATGATCTGCCTTTTACAAACCCGAACTGGGTGGGTTCCAGAGTTTGGAGATTACCAATATCTGTTTATAAGTTCCATGACGATACGTTCCATGGCCTTGCAGACCAGGCTCGTCTAATGGGGTAGTAGTTACCAGGGTCCGTGGTGGCTCCCCCCTTGTGCAGTGGGATAATAGTCGCTGTCCGCCATTCAGCGGGCACAAAGCCTGAGGTGAGGCTATGATTGAACATGGTTCTTGGGTAGGGTGGCAATTCATTCTGTAATTCATGTAGAACACAGCCCGGGATGTTGTTTGGTATCATGGATGCTGTGTTCTTGGCTTGGCTCGTGATGATCTTTATAGGGTATCTGTCTCCCACACTGGCATTTTCCTTTTCTGGATGCCATGAAACCCTACAACCAGAAACAAGGCAATACATGAGACAAGAAAATCAAAAAATCCCAACACGTTACTTATGTGAAAAATGTAAAAACCAGCAGACGAACGAGTGTTCAGAGTGACGATTGAAGATGGCATTCGGACTGGGAGAAAAGTTCTGAGGATGGTATGCCCAGATGTTACCATTATGCCCCATGTCATGTGCTGGGGAGCATACGTGTGATGTACGGCATGCATACTCGTTACAACCTAAATGCTTTTATATACTCAACTATAAAAATAAGACCGTTCCACTAGTGGTAAAATAACTCAGAAAACAAAAACCACTGGAAAAAAAAAAAAACACAGTCGAACTAGGTTCTATACAAATTCATTGCTAGGTCTTTATATAAAAAGCACTCACATTTTTTGAATGAATAGTTTCTGATGAAGTCTTGTTGCATGAAAGCAGTATGAATGCTAATTTTGTTCTTGGGCTCCTGACTACAATTGTTTTCAGTGCTTTTATTTTCTAAGCTTTTAGATACTAGCAGGACGTTGAGCTACCCTTGGCATGGGATCCCTACTCCAAAGGATACTGTAATAGTGATATGGAAGATCATATATTCCCCAATCACCTCTTTCCTCCACATCATGCCTCCAACACTTGCCATATACCACAGGAAAAATCTTTGCAGTCTGCTTCAGGTATAAAAATACCTACACAAACACTTCCAAGCAAAAATCCTAAATCTTCAAAATTTTCATGCATACTTGGGAGCCATTCATATGCCCTCCCACAGTTCTCTTTTGAATTACATACCCAATCTCTCTTCCCATTCTTTTCTAACCTCCTCTGAGTTCTACAGTTACTGTGTACTTAATGCTGGTGTAATCCTTATCCCTTGCTAGTAGCAGCCCCTTACAACAAGAAATCTACAATTTTTTCCCCTCTTCTATCACTAGTGGAACTCTTCTAAGCATTAGTGTGAGTACTCCCTTTTCCTTTGTCCCAGAAATTCTGCTGAACATCTATCCCAAAATCATCTCTATCAAATTCACATGCTCACTTCTTTCCAAACATGTATCCTGCACCACTGCTATTTGCACTCTGAATTACTTATAATTCAGTACTCTTACCTTTTTTATATACCTGTGAAGCTATTCACATTCAAAACTAATATGGATAGTGTAGCCAATGTGGTAAGAAATTATCCCCACCTATTACACACAGCATTTTAAAGGTCTATTTCCAGCTTTTGGGTTACATGCATCCACTAATGTTTGGCAGATTGATGTTTTATACAATTTGTCATCTCCACATAAACCTATGTAACATTTCACAACACTTTCGGTTTTAAGGAAAATCTTCAAACAAACAAAAAAAAAAAACACTCCAGAACACTCCCATAACCCGTTAAGCACACAAAACAATATGCATCTTCAAATAATGAAGTTTAACCCTCTAGAGAGCAACTGTCCAAAACTGACAGCTGCACCAACCATGGGCATCACCCAATGCATGCTATGGTGCATGTTGCAGCCTGTGCTCCTGCTTACACTAATTGCAGTCAGTTCTTTCTTATCTTCTTTTTACCAGATGTGGGAGAGAAATGCTTTCAGAAAACATTAACCTTTAGCCTTAAAAAGCGCTCTGGCTTTTACTGACTATCCCTGTAATCAGCTTGTCTCCATGGAAAAGAAACGACAAAATGTACATCTGCCGACTTCAACATGCACTGAACATTTACTTGCTAAAGGAAAACTTTCACTACACTCTGTGTTAGCTTTTTTTACTTGCTTATACACACAGAAGTTTGTTATTAGATTAAACTAAGGGCCTTACTCCATACATTCACTAAATATTAACTCTTATCTGTGCACTTTTACACCCATTCCCCACCTCAGCAACAAATTACAGCATAACTTAAACATGCTTTTGTCCGGCCTTTCTCTGTTTACACTGTAATGTCTACATTTCTTACAAATAAGAAAAAAGGTACCAATTTACATGAATCTATCACGTGTAACTGACAATGTTTTACTATACAACATGCCACTTGCATCATAAAATGGTTTACAGAAAAACAGTTTTTTCTTTCCTTTTATACTGTCCTTCCAAATAATGATGAAGTAGGGTATATGCTTTTCAGTCCCCCCCCCCACACACGTTTAACGTCAATAGAAGCCACTCTTTCTTGTAAAGCCATACTTCACAAATGTGATGGATGCTTTTATAATCCCACATTTATTCAATAATTTCAGTGTTGCTCAGTCTTCTTGTTCACCTTCGTCCCCCAACCCCAGGTACTCAGAGTCCAACTCCTGCACTTTTATCAGTCTCCAACACTTTCCTTTGGAATACTGAAAGGGTTTCACTGCGCAAGTCTCTATGAACTTTATTATTAGAAGAATGAGGAGCAGAGTGCCCTTCTGTTTGTTGGCTTACTTTTTATTGGACAAAGTTTTCCATTTCCTCCTTAGCCTCTTCTGTGTACGAAGATACTTCTATCTTCCAAGAAAAATATTCTGAAGACAGCTGGATGCAGCAGCTTGAATCCCATACACCTGCCTCGGGACATTCCCTGAATAATCATCATCACCCCCCCCTTTCATTTTTTTTCAACATGGGGTCAGGGTACCATGTTAACTGTCGCCAACTCTCTTGATTCATTGTCACACTCATGCCTTATACACCCATGCCTGACTGTCGCAGATATTTCACACAATCCAGCCACCTCTTTCCTGGATGTCCTCGCTTCCTCTTACCTTCTTCCTGTCTGTCCCAAATCTTCCTCACCAGATTGTCTTCTGCTTTTTAACATGTGCCTAAACCACCATAATCTGTTCTTTGATCTTTTCTGCAACTGAAGAAACTTTGGCTTCTGCTCTTATGTCCTCATTTCTTCATCTGCCCCACAGTGTGCATCCTACTACCTTTCTCAGGCACTTCATTTCAGTCACCTCTAGCTTCAACTGCTCTGCCTTTACTACCCAGATTTCTGCACCATACAGTAGTACTGGTCGCATCACTGTCTTTCACACTTTACTGAAATAAATTTGCCTCTCTTCTGCCCAGTGTACAGTGAGTAATCATTTTCCAGAAACACTTAAGCAAAAGTATATAAAATTGGAGAACATCTGCCATAGTTGTCAGGAGCAACTCTTTCTGCTGATAGGATTGCATCTTCACTAATACATGTCTTGGCTGTTTTCTCATGGTAAGATTTGGAGCACACAAATGATGCACCCTTTCAAATAAATCTCGTTGTGCAACACCGTCTTGTTGCTTATCTTTGCTTTCATAAAATAAATACAGTCTATTCCTTCCAGTTTCTCTTGTACAGCAGAACATCTTAGGCCATCTCTTCATGCTCTGTCCTCTTGACCCTTACCATTTTTTAAAAATGGTTGTTCTTGAGCCATCTTGTACTCAGCCAGCCTTTTCTTCATTTCAACCTCAGATTTTTTGCAGTTTTTTCAGTTCATCTAAATAACCAATTAAAGCTTTTTCCATTTTTCCAGCCTTGTGTTATTTGAGAGGATATACTTTCTCTCTCTTTTTACCCTGACTATTCAAACTTTCCAAAAGATGATGTGCTAAATCTGTTCCTGCTACATTCAAGGCTCGTCTGTAAGGCATAATAATTCTTGCAAGCGTGGAAAGCACCAAGCCCAGCCAGCTACATCCCTTCACCTTTGTGCAACTACGGCACAATAAACCAAAGCCACATAACCAACTCTTACAAGCTCATGTAAGTCTTAAATCTTTGATATATAACCTGATTTTTATATCTCTGGCTACAAGCACACCACTGACCCATTTTGTTTTTGTCCCACCATCCCCTCTTCTCTCTACATGCATCTTTGCTGCTAGTTACAGTTTTTAGGCCTAGAAGTAGCATTGAAACAAATCTTAGAGCCGTACTTTACTGTTGACACTTCTAAGATTAATTCACCAATGCCCTAGGTCA
>NC_056741.1:763245549-763345549 GCF_019279795.1 Protopterus annectens
ATTTGCCATGCTGAGAATAACAGAAATGGATGCATTGACCTATCCATTTAGAAATAGTCTGTTTTGAGATAGCCTTTCCTTGTGATCCTGCAGCATACGAGACAGAGTTGCTCAGTCTTTCTGAAACCTTTAGTTCTGTCCAAGTAGAAGCGTAGCTGCCTGTGTATGTCCAAGGAGTGCAGAATTTTCTCACCCTTGTTCTGTGGGTTTGGATAAAAGGTAGGCATGTGAATGGTTTGGTTGAGGGCTACACTGGACACCACCTTAGGCATAAATGTTGGGTTTGTCCTCAAAGAAACCCTGTCTGGATGAAAAATGATAAAAGGTTCCACTGCCATGAGTGCTTGTAACTCAGAGACTCGTCTTGCAGAGGTTATTGCTAGGAGCAGAGCTGTTTTCCAGGATAAGAATTTTATATCAGCTGTTGAGGCTGGCTCAAAGTGAGGCAGTGTGAGTTTTTCCAAGACATATTTGAGGTCCCATGCCAGAACTGGCGCTCTCCTCGGAGGCCTGATGTTTTTGGCCCCTCTGAGGTACTGCCTTATTAGAGGATGAGAAAAGATAGGTGGTTCCGTATTGTAATGGGCTGAAATGGCATATTGTAATGGGCTGAAATGGCAGAGGCATGAATCTTAATTGATGAAAAGGAAAGGCCTTTGTCCAGCATCTCAGTTAGGTATTGTAAAATCTGAGGAGTATTTGGTACATATGCGTCAATGCTTTGTTCCTGGTTCCAAGCACAGAATCTCTTCCATTTTTCTGCATAAGATTTTCTGGTACTGGGCCTCCTTGGCCTCCAAGATAACATCCATAACAGCTTTCGAAAGAGGAGTGTTCTGAATGGCTACATTATCCGCCATGCTGCCAGATTTAAGGTCCTGAGTTGACTGTGCAGGATGTGATAGTTTTGTTGGGTCAGCAAGTGGGAAGTTTGAGGCAATATCCTTGCTGGACCTAGAGACAAGCTCTTTAGGACTGGGTACCAGTGCTGGCATAGCCAGTCTGGTGCAATCAGTATCATTTTTGGCTTCTCTTGTCTGACTTTTAAGAGTACCTTGGGAAGGACAGGCAGTGGAGGAAAGGCATATACGGTTAAGTTTTTCCAGCTGAAAGATATGGCGTCCACTTTCCATGTTGGTTTGTGATAAATCCTTGTGCAAAATCTCTGCAATTGGCAGTTGTGAGGGGAGGCAAATAGATCTATGTCTGGGCATCCCCATTTCCTTATCATGCTGAAGACTTGTGGATCCAGTTTCCACTCGGGGGATCCATGAGATTTCTGCTCAAGTCTTCCAGAGTATTTCTTTTTCCTGGCAGGAATTGTGCTTGCAGGTGAACTTAAGTCAATGCTGTGTCCCACAAGGTCATTGCTTGTCTGCAGAGGGGGTAGAAATGTGTGCCTCCCTGCTTATGTACCACATGACCGTAGTATTGTCAGTCTTTATCAGTAGTTGTCCTGGATGAAGTAGGTCCTTGAAAGCTGTCAGGGCATTCTGAACAGCTAGCATCTCTCTTTGATTGATATGAAGATGCATCTGGCTAGCAGGCCATGTGCCCTGAATACATTTTCCTGACATATGGGCCCCCCAGGCATAATCCGATGTATCCGTTGTCAGTGTCTGTCCTGCTGTGGGTAAAGTGAATGGCAGACCCTTGTTGTGGTGACAGGCCTGTGCCCACCATTGAAACTCCTGTTGCAGGCAGGGAATAAGGGCAATTACTGCCTCCAGGCTGTGGCAATGCTGAGTCCAAACACTTTTTAGATACCACTGTAGTTTCTGCATATGCAGTCTGGCATATGGAATTAGTAGAATGCAGGATGCCATGAAGCCCAAGGCCTGCAGGATTTTCCTTGCAGATAACTAGGTCTTTGTTGCTAACTTTTTGAAGAAAGAAGACAGTTGCCTTTGTCTGGCATGAGAAGCCATCTGGGCAGTTGTATTTAAGCTTGCACCCAGGAATATTATCTCTTGAGAGGGTACTAGTTTTGATTTCCTTTCGTTTACTGTGTACCCTAAGCAAATAGTCTTTTTACAAATGCCAGATGCTTTAGAATAATGTCTTTGTTCTCTGCTTGAATAAGGCAGTCGTCCAAGTAGGGATATATATGAATTCCTCTGTCTGCAAATCGCAATTACTGGTGCTTGGCATTTTGTGAAGACCCTGGGCGCAGTAGACAAGCCAAAGGGCAGTGCAGAGAATTGGTAGTGCATTGAGCCAGCTATGAATCTGAGGTATCTTCTGCAAGAATGTCTGACTGGGACATGCTTATATGCCTCTTTCAGGTCCAAAGTTACGAGCCAAGCCTTCTTGCCCAGCATGGGCAGTAGCTACTGTAGAGTCAACATCTTGAATTTTGGAACCTCCAGAAACGTATTTAGTATAGACAGGTCCAGTATTGGTCTCCAGGTTTTGTCCTTTCTGGACACCAAGAAAAGCCTAGAGTAAAATCCTTGTCCCTGCTCTTGTTGTGGTACTTGTTGAATGGCCCTCATGTCCATGAGGGCTGTAATTTGCTTTTGTGCCTCTGCCCATTGATTGTTTGGCAGGTCTGGCATGCCTTTTACCCTTGGTAGGGTGTGAAAATGGAACCTGTAGCCCTGGGACACTATGTTCAAGACCCATTTGTCTTGGGTAATCATTTGCCAATTTGGTGAAAAAAAGTGCTAGTTTTCCCCCTAAGGGGGCTGCCAAATGAAAAATGCTTGGATCTGGCAGAGGAAAGTCATTGGGACTTTTTCCTGTAAGGTTGTGATTTGTCTTTTCCACTTTTGGAGGTAGGAGCACCCCATTGTTTAGGCCTTATGAGCCTTGGGGCTGAGATCTGCCTCTGGGACGTCTGTATTTGCCTCTGTGGCCTGTCTGACACTGGAAGGACCAATTTTTGGAAGGCCAGTTCCTGCTAAATCTGGGTGGCTGTACCTGTAAAAAATCCTTAACTGTCTGCATGGATTTCGTTTTATCCTCCATTTTCTTCAACACCTCTTCTGCTTTAGCACCAAACAAAGTATCATGTTGTAATGGAGCATCTAATAATTTTGCTTTAACATGATCAGGTAGATTCTGTTCCCTTAACCAAGCATGCCTTCTAATAACAGAACCTGTAACAGCAGCCCTGCAAGAGGCCTCCAGTGAATAATGACCACATTGCAAAGTATGCTTTCCCACTTGTTCAGTTGCATGCAATAAATCCTGCATTTCCTTTTTCTCTGAATATTCAGAATTTGTAAACATTTTCTGTTTAAGCAGTGACATTAAGTATTGCTGATATTTAAGCATATGAATCTGACAATGTAAAGCCCTTATAGCCAAGGTAGCAGAAGTGTAAACTTTTTCCCCCCATCTGTCCAGAGCCCTAGAATACCGATCAGAGGGGACAGGGTTTTTTTGCAGTGGAAGCTTTGACCCCTTTGGGACCCTGAGATATAGTTTCTGGGTCAGCAGAGGGTTTTTTATATAGGAATTTATGAGAATCTGGAACCCTGTAGTATCTGTCAGGCTTAGCAGGTGCATGAGGTAGAGAGTATGGGGACAGGCCGGACTCTGAAAATACATCTACAATGTCTAGAACAGGTGGAATAGCAAGGGGTCTGTGCTGAGGTAATAGCAGGAAGTCTGAGCCTTTTCTTAGATTCTGAGTAATCTTGGCTCTCCCAGTGGAAATGCTCCCTCATGGTATGCATTGTTTCCCCAAAAGAATAATCCTCAGGAGGAGAGGCTGAAGGAATGGATTCTTCAGCATCAGAATCCTCATAGGGAGGAATGGGATAATCCTGTTCAGAAGAGGAATCAGAGGAAATAGAAACCTGATCAGAAGAATCATATTCTGTCTCTTGCCTAGGCCTCTTATCAGGAGGGGGATGGGAACCCCTGATCAAAGTAATTAGGTCTTCGGCCATTTTAAGCATCTGTTTTTTAGGCATGGAAGTCTGAGTAGGTTCATAGATTCATACTAGGCTATCTGCCCTAGGGAATTTATAAGCCTAGCCAGTGTGTGTTTGGCTTTCGCCACCCATTTTAAATGAATTTTGCTATGCCCTTTTTCGAGGCTAGTATACTGTGCCTCTGTTTAACAGTGACACAGAAGTGATAACCGGGGTTAACCTACGATCTCTCATCCACTCATCAAGATTCCTCTTGGAGAGGAAATGAGGGACTCTGCCTAACCTGGACTGGGATTTTATTCCAGAGTGAAGGGAGCCTCTGGGTTATGAATCTGTCCCTCCAGCATGTCCTATTTATTTCAGTGCTGAGGTTCAAGTCTCTTGAGCACGTAGCTCGATGGGATTTGGATTTTCTGAGGTGCAGCATTGTCCATTAATTCCGGGTTGGACATGGCTTTATAAGTCAGGCACAGATCACCTCTGAGCAGACGGTATGCCACTGAGTAGCGCTGGAGTTTCTTTAACTGGGCAGCATATGGCATCTGTTTGAGCCCTTTGATCCTCTTGGTGAGGTACTTTTGGGGTGCTTACAGTTGCTGTAGGTGTTTGGTAAGGTACATCCCAAAAGGGGCATTGTACTCAATTATGGGCCTGATTAGGGATGAGTAAAGAGGCACGATGACCTCCCCTGAACTAGATGTGAATCCCTTCATGATTAGGTGGGCTATATAAAATGTTTTTCTACACTTTGGCCACGTGGTTTTCAAATGAGAGATTGCTATCAACCTGGGTCCCCAGGTCCCTAATTACTTCTTCCGTACTTAATGGATTACTACCTATGTGGTAATTCGTGGGCACTTTGTTTTTGCCAAAGGGGATGACTATACACTTTTTGGCATTTAGCTTGAGGCCATGGCTCTGGCACCAGTCTGTTTCTATGAGGCCCTTTTGTAGGATGCTTGTGTCGGCTTGAGAGTCGATTATGGCACCTAGTTTGCAGTAATCTGTGAACTTGGTCAGCCACAGTCCTTCTGTGTTGGCCTGTACCTCCGAGAAATATATACCGAACAAGAGAGGTCCCAGGACTGAGGCTTGTGGGATGCCACTTTTAACTGGTTTGGAGTCTGACATGGCTCCAGCAATTCTAACCATGTGGGTTCTGTACTTGAGCCAGTTTGCAACCCATCTAGTGACATAGGGGTTTATATTTAGGCTGGTGAGCTTATCTATAATGTCCGAGTGGGGTATTGTATCGAAGGCTTTTGCGAGGTCCAGGTAGGCTGTGTGGACCACCTTCCCCTTGTCAATGGCCTTTGTGACTGTTTCAAAGAAATCGACCGGGTTTAAGAGACAGGATCTGCCCTTAAAAGCTGAACTGGGTATGATCCAGTGTCTGTAGGTCCCCAATATCTTTATTTATGAGGTCCATGATGATCCTTTCCATAGCTTTGTAGATCAAGCTAGTCAGGCTTATGGGGCAATAGTTTCCAGGATCAGTTGAGGCACCACCTTTGTGGAGAGGGACCACTGTTGCTGTACGCCACTCTCTGGGTACATATCCTGTAGTAAGGCCAAGACTGAACAGTAGTTTTATGTTTGGGTTTAGCTCTTCTTGGAGTTCATGTAGGACACAGCCCGGAACACAGTCTGGTCCCATTGATGCTGTGTATTTTGCTTTGGAGAGGGCGGCTCTTACCCGAGCATCTGAGATGACAGGGGGGCAGCACTCTGCTGGGATAAATATTTGCCCTTTTGGTGGGGGGGGGGGGGTTTGCGCTGAACCTGTCAGCTAGGATGTTGGCAATGTCTGTGGATTTGGTGTATTTTTTGTCATTTTGGACTAATTCTGAGCATATCTGGGAATTCCCACCCAAGTTCCTAACATAACTAAAGAAAGCCTTGTGATTATCCTTAGTGTCCTGTGCAAATTTTCTCTCAAAGCTGGCCTTAGACGATTTTATGAGAGCCCGTAGTTTTTTGCTAATACTGATCAGAGATGCCTTCCCTTTTTGGGATTTTGCTCCATCATGTAGTAGCTTCCTCCTTCTATTGTATAGTTTGTTTATGGCTGGGGTCCACCAGACAGGACGCCTGCCTTTGGAGGATTGGGTTTTGGTGTTATTTGGGATTGCATGATCCATGCATTCTTGAAGGTGTTCAGAGAATGCTTTTATAAAGGATTCTGCAGTCTGGGCCGTATTTTTCCACAGGCTCAGGGGCTTTGAAGGATTCCACCTTGGTTTTGAGGAGTGTGAAATTTGCTTTAGAGAAGTTTTTCACTGTGGTTTTCAGGGCAGGGGGTGGGATTGGGATGTGAATATCCAGTGAGATTAGTTTATGGTCTGATCTTACCAGTGAGGGATACACTTCTGGTCTGGTCTGGAGCAGAGAGCCCCATGTTGGTGATGATCAGGTCCAGTATGTTTTCCCCTCTTGTGGGAGTGGTAACAAGTTGTTCCATAGCATTTCAGTTTATAAATTCTAGGAACCTTTGGGCTTGGGTGTTGGAGCTAGAGTAATGCTCCCAGTCTATGTTTGGGTAGTTGAATTCGCCCAATATAATGGTGTTTGGAGAGACCTTCATATTTTCCAGTGTTCTCAGGAAGGCCGAGTGGGGTTCCTGGGTTTGGGAGGGTGGTCTGTAGCAGGCTATAAACTGGAAGGCAGTTTTACCCACTGTTAGTTGCACATGGATAGTCTCTGATGCTTTGTGCTGTGCCACCAACTTGGAGGTGTGGGTATCTTTGACAAATATTGATACTCCCCCTCCTTTTGTGGTTCGGTCCAAGTTTTGGGACCGAAAAGCATGGTATGAGATATAACCTGGTAGCGCTGGGATGCTCTCGGGAGCCTTGAACCAGGTTTCTGTTACTGCACAGATATCGATGTTCTCCATGCTAAGGAGAGTTTGAGTGCATGCATCTTGAGGTTTAGACTTCTGGCACCGAGTAGCATTACTCTTAGTTTCTTATCCCTTGTGATACCTATGGAGGTGGGTCTTTTGAGCCTTGCCTAAAAAAGGCACTATGGGGGTGGCAAGAGCCTTTGCCAATATCCGAAAGCCCAGGGGTGACAGGTGCAAGCCGTCCCTAGCAAAGCATCGTGGCCTGTCGAGCATGTCATCCCAGACTGATAGGCATTGGCTCCCCTTTGAATGACACCAACACTTAAGCCAATTGTTGAAATTGACCATCTTGTCTTCATATTGTGGCATCATTCTTGGTGAGGGTAAGATGCTACTCAAGGTCAGGGTCATACCGGCCTGGGCTACATGCTCGGAGAGCTCCTCTATGTCTCTTCATGTAGTCCAGGGAGGTATGTCTCACGTCATTCACACCAGCATGGACAATGACAGTCACATTTGTACTTGCCTTAGAGTGACCCGAGTGCTTGTGTTATGTGGCGGATCCTAGCGCCAGACAGGCAGCTCACAGTGACCTTCTCCTTGTTCAGCTAGGTGAGCGGGACGTCAGTGTGCCTGACGATAGAGTCACCTATTACATGTGTATCAGGTGTGTTGTTTAGCCTTAAGGGCTGTGACTGTTCGGCACACTGGCTTTGTGAGCTATGTGTTGCACATGTTTTGTTTTGGGGTAGCGGTTGCTTGAGTGTCTGCTTTGGAGGTCTCTGCTGCTTAGGCAGATTTTTATTTAGAGCCTCAGAGTATGTTTTTGTGCATTTATGTGTTTGGTTTGCTGTCGTGGTAGGTCTATGTGAGACTGGAATTGTAGTGAGTGTGGTTTCCTTCTCCTGACTGGTTACGCCAGTACTGAGTTGAGAGCTTAGCCTCCAGTTTGGCTATATGGTTGCATCTCTCACATGTGGAGTAGGAGAATGCTGTACTTGTTTCGTTGTCTTTGAAGATGGTTTAACATAATTGTGTAGGTCTGAAGACACCCTCAGCAGCCGATGCCAGCTCAGCGGCTCTGGACCAATCTGAAGGAATGATTTCAGAGTGTCCAATACCTTGAATATCCAGAGGCCCAGTCGGCTCCATGTGGGAGTCGGAAGCAGCCTGTGGCTCTGAGGTAGCGGGCGCCAGGGGCTGCGAAAGCACCTCACTGAGAACCGGTGACTGGCCTAATGGAGGCCTCGTTGTCGGTTTTGGACCTCTGATGCCTATCCTTTTCCTTGCGTTTTTTTGTAAACTCCGGTCATCGGCTGCTCCATTGGCATTATTTAATTAAACCTTCGGCCAAAGTAATGAAATGCAAAATCGAACAGACGCTTAATAGGGAGTTGGTTAAATCTAGCACAAAACCGACAGCTAGCAACATTGTAGTCAAGGCCTAGGCAAGGAATACAGTAAGAGTGAAAATCCTTATGAGGTATTTGCTTCCCACAAGAAATACAATTAACTTTTTCTGACATCGGTCTGGAGCAAGAAAAAAAGTTTCCCCAACGGGGTACATAGCTTTAATGAAGACTTCGGCTCTGAAATTCGGATTTGAAAATCTCAGGAGTCTGCCAACAGGCACTTGCGAACTGCTTTTGCTTCGGGCACTGCACGGCAAGAAAGACTGAAGAAAATGGCGTTGGCTGCATCTTTTATACCCCTGGTGCACTGACGTCAGGGAAGAGGCGACAGCAACCGACGCCGGACCAGGACTTTGGTATTCAGGCCGACTTGCGGGTAGCCTGCCAGCAGGATAACCCAAGAGTAATGACTGCAACAAACACTATGAACATCATGGGATTTGATTAAATAAACCACAACAGAATGTCAGTGTGTAACATGGAGTTTAGTGCACTGAACTTATACTGCCATAATGATCTGTGTGCGTGTATACCATGGAATTCTGTTTTATAGTGCCATGAAGTGGGCTTCCTAGGTTGTGTTGGACAGTTTTGCAGCACACTGGAGGCAGTTATAAAACAAGTCTACACTTTATGATGCTGTAAAGCACTGAATACCCTACTCTGCACGTCCGATTTTCAATTGTACTGCATTTACTCTACTACTGTCACGGAATGCTCAACTAAACATTGCACAGCAACTGGCCAGCACTGAATTCACTTTAATATTGGATAAGAGACGTTGCAGGTTGCATGGTTGTTTAAGAGTACTAAATTCAACTTTAAACTGCCATTGGTATGTTCTGTACAACAAAAATGGAAGATCACTGACTTTCAGAAAACTTGCACACAACATGACCAGCTAAATACAAACTGAAGGATGAGATTCACAGACCGTTCACTTTACATACTGTCATTGCACAGGTCTATGCTGCTGATCAACTTACCATAATATCATTCACTTATAAGTACATAACTTTTATATCTGGTATGATAAGGTCAATCTCCGTAAATGGTAATACAGAGCCCCAAGCTAATATTTTTAGGGGGGCCTCACTCATGGGAACTCTGACTATTATGGCACCACAATAAGACCTAGACCTGGATACCACATCCAACTTGCACTGTCTTACAAAAGTATTCAGTGAACACTACACTGCTGCTGCAAAGATAGCCCCCAGTCCCCTAGATGACACCTGCTCAACAACAACAATGCTGAGGGACTGTGAGTGGGATGAGTTATAGTGGGTCGCACCTGTACACTCATCCTAAGGAGGGGGAGGGAGCACAGGCCCATCACATTAGCTACATCCATCTGAAAGCAAACATACTGCTGTCAGTAATGGGGTCTAGTGATGCTTGCACTGCAATATTCAAGGGAACACATACTCAGCATTGCGAATACTCCTGCCACGACATGCAGCACATTACTACCACAGAGACTGTGCGTTAAGATGGTCAGCCTAACAGACTGACCTACTCCCTACCACCAGACTCTTGCCTGTAAAGAGGAATGAGGCTGAGGTGCATGATCGAGGAACAAATAGGCTGAATAGCAGTCATCCCAGGAGGGGATCAGGCCAACCTTCCCTCTGACTTGAGGGGATGGTGGCATCAACAGTGAGCTTGATGGACAGGAATATAAGACTCTTGCCTTGTCTAAGGAGCTGGTGTGATCGGGGGGTGAGGTTGAGCTTGAAGGACAGGAATCTAGAACTCTTGCCTTGTCTAGGGGGCCACTGTGATCTGGGTTGTGGCTGAGCAGGTGAGCTTTGAGACCCAGTCTCAATCCCTCAGCAGGAATGAATGACCAACTGGGTGAAGTCACTGGAGCCACTGGTCAGGTCAAATAAATAGTGGAGGGGGGTTAAAAAATCTGTAACACACAGATAAAGACTTGACAAGAAAAGTTCAGAAGGCACTGTGCTCGCACTGTATGCCGATTAGGAAGTGTGACAAGAGATCAGTAAATGCACTTCACAATACTTCTGAAGCATAACCCTGGAACATATAACAATTTATATGAATTATGGTCAAACCTATCCAATCTGCCACATTTGTTATGTAATAAAATCTACATCATAGCTAGCCACTTGGCTGTGTAAACATTGGCAACTAGGTGATTTTGTCACATTTACTAATAACGACGTGACACCCAAAACGTGGGAAAAATGGGGTTGGTGACCACTGTGACAAAAGTAACCTGTGTGTGCGTGCTTGTGTATAGATGCTTTTTTTTTTTTAAACCTAGAAAATTCAGTCTGGTAACTTTCACACTGAAATCACCAGGTACATATAACTTAAACATTAAAGTAGGTTTGACAGCGCAGAACCAGAAATAAAATTTTAGCTCTGGCTCTACAGTAACATATTCCTTTACAGGCTCTTCACAGGCATACTTGTTCCAAACAATGAGAGCTCTGACTAAAATGCTACTTATCACACTAATTATAAATTCTGAAAAAACACACATCATTTAATAGACAGAAATACAAAGAAGAAACTTTAATGGACTGCATTGATACTTCCTATGAAACAGCAATGAGTAATGATCAAACCGGCACAGAGAATGACGCATCTTTTCTACAAAAGATCCTTAAAAAAGAAAAGAGGAGAATAACTACGACAACAAAACTCCAGGACTCCGTTAGTGTTACTTAACAAGAAATCAGACTAACAGCATCTCTGTTTGATATGCAAAGAACAGTCAGGCAAGCACCACAAAAACCATGCAATACAAATTCTGATAATCTCCAAGACGCTTCCAATCTTCAAACACAGACAAGAAATAACAAGGGTACAAGTAAGCTGGCAAAAGAAAGTAAATGTGTTCCAATGTGAAGAATGCTTGATGCTTATTTTACTACTACTCCAATACGTTCATTTAGTGCATGTGCTACATCACATTTAGGATACAAGTCACAAGGCAAAGATCAGTCAAGTTATTTTAGAATGCAGCACCCATGATGCAGAATTTATAGACTGGGGTGGGGAAAGGAATGTTGAACAGTGCTGCAGGTTAACAAGTTCTAAAGGTGGTCTCTCTTTTTTTTGGGGGGGGGGGCTGCAAAAGATAAGGCCCTTACCACCCTCTGACAATCCTACCATTTATGACAAAACACAAATCACAACTAAGTTTTCCTTTGAAGCATGCACATTTGATGCTAATGCATGCCATGCCGAGATGCACAGACTACAGAAGCACACCTAGTATCTAAACCAGTTGTTTCACCCTCAAACATTACCAAGCACAGTCCTTGCATATAAGGAGATAAAAGGCTATCTACATCATGGATTAATACAGGACTATAAATTTGTCCTAACCAGAACTACAACAGCAGAGACTGAAATGGACCACACCAGCAAATGAGGACAGTGGAAGGGTACATCTGATCCATCATGGAAGGGTTCCTCAAAGATAAACTGATGCAGTAAGAAAAGGTCCATTACAACCAACATTAAACCTCTCCTTGATGTATCCTGGACCTGAACTGAAAGCCAAGTAGTAATCCACAAAGGTAGAACACAAAATACTTTTAATTTATATTTGTTTTTATTTACATTACATTGTATTATATTACATTTATTCATTGAATATCCCACTAAGCTACTAGCCTCTTCTCAGAGGAGACTTGAGATAGTATTTGTATTACTAGTGGAAATTTAGCAGGTAAAGCCCCCCCCCCCCATAGCACCCACACCCCCTGCAAATTATATATACTAACAAAGTAGACAATTAAATCAGGGAAAGTGCAGATTCCCTAACCCTGAGATTTGGAACATGGGTGGGAATTTATGCACTGAAGTGACTTCACATGAGCCTCAGAGTTTGGTGTATTCCACACCAATGATAGACTGTCCTGATGTTACCAAAAGTACTGAACCAGCTACCAACAATGACTTGGGTCCAGTGGTCAGAAGGAAGATTCTGCCCCCCACAGTCTCAGCTGGATTTTCCGATTCTGCCCCTCCCTATTCGAACAGGGAGGAATGCTCTTCAGACAATGAAACGCAGAAAGGACAAACGCAAAGAACCCTTTCTGTCCAACAGAACCGTTCCTTGAAAAAAATGTGGGGGATGGCAGCCACAACTTAGTTTGGAATATTTCCATACATGTTTTAACACAGCATGAATTGTCAGTATTGTCAAAATGGTCATCATTTATACCAGCAGCTAAAGTGGATTTTGACGACTGTATTATTAATTTACGTTTGTTTGCACGTAATTTGTCTTTACGTATGTTTTTTGACGAAGGACCTAATATTTCTGAGAGGCAGGCTCCTGAATTTAAGGTTTTTAGGAAACCCAGTGTTTTTACACCAGCTTTTACAACCAGCACTTAATGTCTTCCTCACAGTTTGTGAGAAAGAAATATACCAAGTCATTAATAGAATACAGATGACAAGTTGTAATAATCTGACTAGATTTGAACAACAAGCCTTGAATGATTTGATCAAGAATGAAAATACAGCTATCCGCCCGGCAGACAAAGGCGGCTGTGTAGTGATTTTAGATTCTGGATATTATTATGATATGATGAATCAGATGTTGTCTGATACTAATGCATATATTAGTGTGGAAGCTGATATTGTGAGTGTGATGAACAGAATACATAATTGTTTACTTGAATGCTTTAATCTAGGTCTACTTACCAAGGAACTATTTTGATCACTATTACTGAATTTCCTGTTATTCCTCAGATTCATGGCTTACCCAAGTCCACAAACACCCTACACTCCCACAGTTTAGACCAATTGTAGCTGGGAGTGGTTGGTTGACTCAGGCTATGTCCATTTATTTGGACAAACAACTTCGAATAGCTCTTGACATGAGTGAAGATGTATTGAAAGATACTGAAAACTTCTTGAGAGATTTATATAGTGTGACCAGTGAGGGGGATGTTTCAGATATTCAATTTTTAGTGACGATAGATGTTGCATCTCTGTTTACTTGCATTCCAAACCAGGAAGGCATTAGTATGGTCAGGGCAGTTTTGGCTAGGAGTAATAAATTTGACATGAAGCATATTGACTTCCTGTGCATGCTTCTAGAGCTGGTCCTTGAACACAATATCTATATGTTTCAGGATAAATGTTACTGGCAACAACCTGGCGTGGCTATGGGGACCAGCTGCGCTAATTCTTACGCCAGTTTGGTGATGTGAGAACGGGAATTCCATCATGTATTGGGACAACATAGACGTCATATTGCCAGATACAGACGTTGTGCTGATTACATGTTTATTGGTTGGAAAGGCAACAAGCAAGAGCTTGATTTATTTTTTCATTCTTTAAACAATAGTAATTTTTTTGAAATTTACCCTCACTTGTTCCCAAGTCACTGTTGATTTCTTGGATGTGAACATCCGGCTGGAGAATGGCAAAATGCTGACCAGGATACATAGGAAGGACTGTTATAAAGAGTCATATCTCCACAGGCGGAGTATGCATCCACAACATATATTTGGGAACATTGTGAGAGGTCAAGCCTTCGGGGTCTCAAGGTTGTCATGTACTACGTTGTCATGTACTACTACTGACTTTGAAGGAAGTTTGTCAGATTTGAAGAAAGAGTTTGCCATCAGGGGTTTCACCCAAGTAGATGCTGATTAAGCTTGTGCCAGAATAACCAATGAGTGTGATAGTAGAGCATGTCCATATTTTTCTGCTCTGTATAGGCAATCAATTAGATCACCTCATAGGTATTGTCCTCCCACTGTTTTGAAATTTGCCCATGGTGTAAATATGGTGAAAGATATAGTTACCAGAAACTGGCATATTTTACAGACTGACAGTAGGTGTTCTGATATATTAACAGACGGCCCTAGATTTGTATACAAGAACCACAGTAATTTAAGGTAACAGTTATGTTTTCCTAGACATGTCATGTCTGGATCCCAAGTTTTGATGGGTACATCTAAACATCAAATGCAATTTTTGTCAGTTTATAGAAGAGTCTAGGTTCTTTAGGCACCCTGTCGCAGGCTACTTGTGGAAGTGGAGGGCATCTGCGGATTGCTCCACCAGGAATGTTGTTTATTTAGCACACTGTCAGGGCTGTTATAAATTCTAAGTTGGCAAGACCAACAGGAGTTTAAAAGAAATAAATAGTGACCATGTGTATTGCAAGAAGAAGCAGTATGATTTTAGTGCCTTGGCGAAACATGTTTTCTCTACTGGCCCTGAACATAACGGTCTTCCAGACATTGTGTGTGATCAGCCCAGGTCTGCGAGGTGGTGATATAGTGACTCGTACTGAGGTGGTCAAGTTGGAGTGGATCTTGAGGCTGAGAGCACACCTAACTATGGGGTTGAATGATCATGTCTCCATTAAGTCTGTATTGAGGAATAAACTGCTGTAGGGTGTTTACTGTGTTTATATTTTTATGAATATGTTTTGTGTTGATGCTTTTATCTTTATCAGATTTTATGCCAGTAAATATTATCTACTTCAGATGCCTTTAAGCTGAGAATGTGGCTGCATGAATGTTTATTTTATTGGCTGTTAAAGCTGTTTGAGATGATGTCATTTGTATAAAAGTTATTCTGTCCCCATTCATGTTTGTCTGAAGAAGCGGTATGGCATTACCGTGAAAGCGCTAACTTTCTTATTCTGCAATAAAGTTTATTGGTACGATTACTTGCTGGTTCATCAAGTCTTTGGATTTAGCTGCATATCGAGCTGTCTTCTGCCTGCTTTGGGGAATTTTAGAGTTTTGTTTGGTTGCTGCAGTTGGGCTTGTTTTTGTTTTAGAGTACACAATTAAATCAGGGAAAGTGCAGATTCCCTAACCATGAGATTTGTCCAATCTCACACATCTGTCAACCAACTCTTTATTCAACCAAACTGTGTAGACTAAACAGATACTGACAAAATCATTGCTGGACAAAGGTAATGAATCCCATGCGCGCACACACAAGCACACCAACTCCACAAACACACAACAGTGGAGAAGGGCAAGACTTAATATTTGCAAAAAGCTGTTTTCAGAGAATGCCTTCAGTGATCAAACTGACCAAACAGCCTTTGAAATCTTCTTTTCAAATTACAAACCAACTCTGGTGCAAAGGACTGTTGTTGGCCTAGATTCTGCATCAGAAGAGAGAAAGTCATGAAGGGTGTAATTCAGTGACAGGTCAAAAGACACTTTTGGCAGAAAATGCTGGTTACTACTATGTGAATTCTCGGTCCTTGTGAAGGCCAAATGTGGTTCCCCACACTTCAGGACCAGAAGTACTAAAATCCTGGGAACAGTGATAATGACTCCCATAAAAAGCATTCTGCAAGATATGGACTGTACTGCTGCCAGATCAGGTCGGAAATGGGGACAACTAAACGCATAAATCATAAAATTTAGATCTCACTGGGAGTCTAGATTCTTTGAAGATGGGTGTTGGTATACAAATGCAAGGTACTTATAACCCATCATAACTAGGATGACCCACTTTCTGTCATCTCTGGAGCTGCACTTTTTTCCCCAATTAGCTCTGCCTGTCTACAAAGACTTATGCTAGTCTCAATCCTGTGATGGATCTGTGGTAGGAGAAATGAGAATACATTAGAAGTCCAACATTCTCATGCACAGTCTCAAGCAAAGAACCATCAGATGCAAGTTTGTGTCAGGGTGCAGCCCAGTGCCAATAAAGATACAACCTATCAAAAAGGAGAAGTTATGTACTCACCATAACATTCCTTTTGTATTGTCAATTTTTCATCTCTCTTCACATATGGGTCTGAGATCTGATCCATCGTATCTGACTCCGCTGTTTACTAAACTCATGGCAATGAAAAAGCTCTTGGATACCTCCTTACCCACAAGACATCTCTCCCTGTTACCTCAGATCTTGTTTGCTAGGATTATCCACAGAAAGAAAGGACATTAAATTTCATATCTGAAAATTTTTTTAAGGAGACCACTTCTGGAGTATTGGAAATAAAGGTTGCATAAATTATGCTTCCCATCCAACCAGAAAACCAAAGGTAGGGCACTTGGAGGGAGGGAATGTGAAGACAGATGAAATCGACAATTCGGATGGAACATTACAGTGAGTACATAACTTGTCTGATATAGTCAATTTTTCATCTCGTCCTAACATATGGGACTGAGTCCCCAGCTACCTTCACCCCGGGAGGACATTTCTCAGAACCATAGAACCAAATGAGGCTCTTCCCCTGAAGATCAAATGCAGCTGGTAATGAGTGATAAAGGTATGATGATTGACCCATGTGGCCGCAGTACAAATCTCATCCATGGAAGCATTAGACTGGAAAACTGCAGATGTGGCTATG
Organism: Protopterus annectens; assembly: GCF_019279795.1. Classification (NCBI taxonomy): domain Eukaryota; kingdom Metazoa; phylum Chordata; order Ceratodontiformes; family Protopteridae; genus Protopterus; species Protopterus annectens. The sequence continues at coordinate 763,262,020 of NC_056741.1, forward strand.
GCCCTGGTTGAGTGAGCTTGAACAGGTTTGGAAGAATCTACACCTTTTATGCTGTATATGAAAGAAATGCAATTAGAAAGCCATTTTGCCAAGTTAACTTCGGATACTGGTAAGCCCCTCCAAGGACCTGCAAAGGAGATAAACAACGGACTTGTTTTCAGAAACTCTTTAGTCCTATGCAAACAATGGTCTATGGACATCCAACAAATATATAACATGTTCACCTTTGTTGAAGTTAGGAAAGAAAACGGGCAAATGTATGGTCCGATTGACATTTGTCTGCGAGACAACCTGAAGCAGAAAGGAGGGGTTGATATGCAAGGATATACTATCTTTATGAAAAATCAGATACGGATATTGGGAGGACAGGGCTTGAACTTCTGATGTACATCTTGCAGATGTAATGGCCACTAGGAAGATGGTTTTCCAAGATGAGAAATTTTGATCGCAAGTCACTGCAGGTTCAAATGAGGACTGAATAATAAGATGTAGTACCAAATTTAGGTCCCATGGAAAAGGGGGATCTTTGTGAGTGGCCTTAATAATGGAGTCTCTTAAGAAGGCTTTGCAGAGTTTGTGGGAAATTACAGACAAGTTATCTTTCCCAATGCGAAAATCTTAGCGTTGCTAACTGTAATTTAATTGCAGATGCAGCTGCCTCATTATCAAAGAGCACATAGCCGGCCTTAGGCACAGGCCAACTAGGTGGCTGCCTAGGGCACCACTCTAGCAGGGGTGCTTTTCCAGTAATCCAAGTGGTGTAGTTAGACCAGGATGGGGGCATTGGGTGGTGTGGGGGTTTGCGCTGTGGAGCCTTTTTGCCTAGGGTACCAGATGACCAAAGGCTGGCACTGAAAGACCAGAATGGATAGGTGCTGTGAAAGAAATCTACATTATGATGTTGAGCTCGGACAACAAACCCCTTCCATTAACTCCTATAACAGTTTTGAGTGGATGGCTTATGGGAGAGCATCAGCTTTCTAGCTATCAATGGAATTGGAGGAACCAGTTTGAGGTTGGGATGAATCATTCCTGTCTGATGTGACAGAAGGTCTGGAATGGGTTCCAGAGTCCAGGGTTCCTACTGTAAATGAGGCCAGAGGAAGGGAAACCAAATTTCTTGAGGCCAAAATGGGGCAGAAGATTATTGCTCTCTTCAACTTGTTTGCTTTCTGAATGAATCTGGAAATCAAGGGGATTAGGTGAAAGGCGTACAGGAGACCGGGAGGCTAATCGTGTGAGAGCGCATCCCTCAGGGATTTTCCTGGTTGGGGGGGGGGGTTAGGGCAAAGTAGCTGCTGCATTTATTTAGAGGGGATGCAAAGAGGTTGCAGCAAGGCTGACCCCATCTGCGGAAAATGTCTTCCACTACTGTCTGGTTGAGGGACCACTTGTGAAGCACAAGAATGATCTGCTCAATTTGTCTGCTATCACGTTGAACTTTGAGAATGTGGACTGCTACAAGGAAGCAGTTGGATGAGATCACCCATTGCCACACACTGAGCTCTTCTCGATGCCAAGGGTATGATCTGGTTCTTCCTTGCTTGCTTATGTACCAGACCACATACATGTTTGCCCGACTCAATCTTCACTGTTCCCAGAGGAAGAACCATCTGAAATGACTTTGAAGGGCAGCACTAAGAATTGGTAATGACTGGCTCCCAGCCAGAGGCATAGCTGTTTTCTGGATCATCTGTCCATTTTTGTATGATAGTATGCATCCTAAAGGTTTATGGAGCACATCCAATTGTCCTGTTCCAGGAAAGGAAGTATGGACTGCACACTGACTATTTGGAACTTGTGGCAAACTGACTTGTTTAATCTGCTGAGACCCAGACTTGGTCTCCAGTCCCTGGTTTTCTTTGGAACTAAAAATAACATTGAGCAAGTTCCAAATCCTCTCTAGTCTTGGGGGAGACCTCTTGGATGACTTTTTTCCAGCAGTTTCTGAATCTGAATGACTGCTTGATCCCTTTGGGTGGAACGTCTGATTTTAAGGGGGTTGATGAGAAAAGGGGATTTGGTAACTTCTGGATATTAACCTCTGCACCCACGTTGGTGTTTTTTTTTTTTTTGCCAAGCTCTTCAGTGCGGGGATAGTCAACTCTCAATTGCCTCCAGAGGTGGGCAATCGAGCCTCCTTTCAGGAGCGCTGGAAGATTTCCCAAACAAAACAAGATATCAAACCTATGAGCTCATCAGTGGAGAGAGTCACCCAAGAGGTAGATGGTCGGAAACCAAAGGCAGCCACGTACACTAACACCTCAGGTGAAGGATTACTGGACTACCAGCCACTTCTGTTTTAAAATCTCCAGGATCACCCCAAAGGAAACATCCTCAGGAGGTGACCATGGGGATCCTTCTCCCTCAAAAGTCAGTGTCCTCCATGGCAGATTCCTCCATGGCAGATTCCTCCATGGAGTCCAAATGCTTCCTCTTGCAAGGCCTCTTCCAAGGGACCTCCTCAGTGGGATACTCTGGGGAAGTATCAGAAAATGCAGGTACTCGGATGGCTGTCCTGGCAACTAAGGTCTCACTGTCCCTGTGGAACGTCCTGGTCAGAAGTGTGCAGGGAACATTGATGGGACTGAGGAGGCAGGTGACTGATGCAGTGGCAGCTATAGCCCTCTCTAGAACCCCAAAACTGGGAGTTAAGGATAAGTCATTGTGCAAGTTTACCATAGGGGGGTGGCTTACTACTCCCTGCTTTGGACGTGGGAGCACCCCACTGCTTAGATCTGTGCATAACCTGAGACTGAAGTCTTGGGGGTCTGCGGCCCCTGGGCTTGGACTGAGAAGGCCTGGAAGGGACTGGAAAGGACCAGTTCTTTGAAGGCCAATGCCTACTGAATCTAGGTGTCTACTTGTAAGAAATCTTTAACAGTTTGCAAAGATTTTAGCTCTCTCCTCCATCCTTTTGGAGGACATATTCTGCTTTATTGCCAAACAGGCGCTCTTGGTTTAAGGATGCATCCAGCAATTTTGCTTTGACTAGATCTGGCAAGTTTTGGTCCTTAAGCCAAGCATGCCTTTTAAGACCAGACCCAGTGACAGCAGCCCTACAAGATGCTTCTAAAGCATCAAAACCACACTGCAAAGTAGGTTTACCAACTTGGTCAGCAGAATGCATTAACTCTTGTAAATCTTAGTGTACTACACAGTCAAAAATAAACATTTTCTGTTTATTTAGCCCCATAATATGCTGCTGCTATTTTAACATATGAAACTGGCACTTCAAAGCCCTAATGTGCCAGAGTAGCAGATGTGTACACCTTCTTACCCCATCTGTCTAAAGCCCTAGAATCCCTGTCAGAAGGGGTAGGATTCTTGGCAGTAGTAGCCTTGATGCCTTTTGGTCCTTGGGAAATGGTCTCTGGATCCACAGTAGGATTCTTGAAAAGGAATTTGCGAGAGTCAGGTACTCGATAGTACCTATTCGGTTTCCTGGGAGCTGGAGGCAAAGTATCTGGGGTAAGGCTGGATTCCAAGAAACCATCACCTACAATCTCCAGAAAGTAAAGTTTTGTACCTACCATAAATGTAGATGTTTGTGTGCTAATACAGCTGCAGTCATAACAGATGGGTTCTCCTGTCGTCAGGTGGGTCCTCGGTCGGCCGAATTCCAAAGTCTAGGTCCGGCGTCGGTTGTCGTCGCCTCTTCCCTGACGTCAGTGCGACAGGGGCATAAAAGAACCAGCAGACGCCATTTTCTTCAGTTTTTCTTGCCCCAGATGTCAGGTGCCCCCAGAAGGAAGGCAATACATAAATTTATGTAATAATACAATGCAATATAATCAAAACAGTAGTTGCAAGCAAATACACCATAAATGAATACCCCAATCAGGTTGTATGAGGAGGTGTTGACCAATAGGCCTGTCCCAAGAGGGGAAGGAGGGAGGGAAACCTGGACTGCAGCTGTATTAGCACTCGAACATCTACATTTATGGTCAGTACAAAACTGTACTATGTTCATCGTGCATACAGCTGCAGTCATAACAGATGGGTAGAATCCCAAAGCTAAAAAAGGGGTGGTAGGCACTAGGTGGAACTAGGAGGAGCCAAGATGCCCTGCAAGACTGCAGTGGCAAAGCCTGCTCTAGTTTTGGAGTATAATGGTAGATGATCGTGCTTGGAGAAGGTATGCACAGAACTCCAAGTGGCTGCTTCCAAAATATCTTTGGTAGGAACCCCTCTGGAGGAAAGCTGCAGAGGTAGCTGTGGCCCTTGTCGAGTGAGATCCGATGCCTGCAGGTACAGTTTTACCATGAAAAGAGTAACAAAAGTGTATGCAGTGGGCTATCCATTTTGAGATCGTCTGTTTGGAAATTGGCTTCCCTTGAGCTCCTGTAGCATAGGACACAGAGTTGCTCCGATTTTCTGAGAGGCTTTGTTCTGTCAAAATAATAACGCAGCTGTCTGTGGATGTCCAAGGAATGTAGTAGTCTCTCCCCTTTGTTTAGAGGATTAGGGTAAAAGGTAGGTAAGTGGATAGCCCGATTCAAAGCTACCCTGGATACCACCTTTGGCATAAAGGATGGATTGGTTCGTAAGGAAACTCTGTCCTGATGGAAAAATGATGAAAGGCTGCACAGCCATGAGGGCTTGTAGTTCCAATACCCTGCGAGCTGAAGTGATAGCCAGAAGGAAGGCTGTTTTCCAGGACAAATATTGCAATTCTGTTGAGGCAGCTGCCTCAAAAGGAGGCAAGGTCAGTTTTTCTACAATGAAATTGAGGTCCCAAGCAGGTACTGGTTGTTTCCTTGGGGGTTTTATATTCTTAGTCCCTCTGAGGAACTGTTTTAAGAGGGTGTGAGAGAATAAAGGAGGATCAGTGTTGTATTCTGCAGAAATGGCTGAGGCATGGATTTTGGAGGAGGAGAATGAAAGTCCACTGCTTAGCATCTCAGCTAGATACTGTAACATTTGAGGTAAATTCAGTATTCCAGGATTCTGGCCCTCTCATTCCAGGCACAAAACCGTTTCCATTTTGGGGAGTAAGCCTTTCTAGTAGAAGGCCTTCTGGCCTCCAAAATGACATCCTGCACCTCCTTGGAGAGTAGGGTCTGTTATGAAGTTAAGGAATCTTCCATGCGGCCAGATTGAGTGTTTTCAGCTGACTGAAGAGTTTTGAAGCTGTGCTGAGTCAGAAGAGGCATTAGAGGTAGGGTCCATGGTGGGGAATGCGTCAGGCTCCTCAGGAGTGGGTACCAGTGTTGTCTTGGCCAGTCTGGAGCAATGAGAATCATCTTTGGTCTGTCTGCTATGGTTTTTAATAGAACTTTGGGCAGCAGAGGAAGAGGTGGAAAGGCATAAACAGTCATTGTTGTCCAACTGAAAGTGCGTCCACTCTCCAGGCCTGTGGATGAAAAGTCCTTGAGCAGAATTTTGCCAATTGGTGATTTTTGTGGGAGGCAAAGAGATCTATGTCTGGCCTGCCCCATGCTTGAATTATCTCTGTAAAAACTTGAGGATGCAACTTCCATTCGTGTGGATCTGTCATACTTCTGCTTAGGTTGTCTGCCAGTGTGTTTTCCTTGCCTGGCAAGTACTGTGCTTGAAGTTAGATTTGTAATTCCAGAGCCATGTTCCAAAGAGACATGGCCAGCCTGCAGGGGGGGTATGAATGTGTTCCTCCCTGTTTGTTTATGTACCACATTACTGTGGTGATGTCTGTCCTTATCAATAGTTGACCTGGATGCAGAAGGTCTTTGAAAGCTATAATAGCATTTATTACTGCTAGCATTTCCTTTTGATTGATGTGTAGGTGCTTTTCTTTTTGGGACCATTTGCCCTGAATGTACCGATCTGTCATGTGCGCCCCCAAGCGTAGTCAGAGGTGTCTGTTGTGATGACTTGGATTTGCTTGAGGCTTGCAGAATGGGAGACCTGTGTTTCTTTGGCATGCTTGAGCCCACCACAAAAATTCCTTTTGAAGACATGGAATCAGTGGTATTATTGTTTCCAAACTGTGGCTGTGTTGAGACCATAGGTTTTTCAGGTACCATTGAAGTTTCCTCATATGCAGCTTTGCACATGGGATTAGTAGGATGCAAGATGCCATGAATCCCAGAGCCTGCAGGATATTCCTTGCAGTTAGCCTGGTGAAATTTGCTAGTTTTCTGAAGTATTGAGTTAGTTGCCCCTGTTTCTTTGGCGTGAGGTAGGCCATCTGGGTGTTTGCGTCCAAGTTGGCACCCAGGAAAATTATTGTTTGAGAGGGTATTGGGCTTGATTTCTTTTTGTTGACTGTGTATCCCAGAGAATTCAACAACATTATTACAAAAGCCAGATATTTCAAAAGTATGTGCTTGCTGTCCGCTTGGATCAGGCAGTCATCCAAATATGGGTATATTTGTATCCCTTGAAGTCTGCAGTAGGCAATTACTGATGCCAGGCATTTCGTGAATACTCTGGGCGCAGTAAGTAAGCCAAAGGGCAATGCAGAGAATTGATAATGGGTTGAACCTGCAAGAAATCTGAGGTATCTTTTGCAATCTTGTCTGATTGGGACATGCAGGTATGCCTCCTTGAGGTCCAATGTTACCAGCCAAGACTCCTTGTCCAGCATGGGAAGAAGCTGCTGTAATGTGAGCATCTTGAATTTTGGCACGAGTAAAAATGTGTTTAGGATGGATAGGTCCAAAATAGGTCTCCAATCTTTTCCCTTCCTTGGTACCAGGAATAGTCTGGAGTAAAAACCTTGGCCTTGTTCTTGTGTAGGTACCTCTTGAATAGCTTTCATGTCCATGAGATCTGAAATTTGTTTTTGTGCTTCTGCCCTTTGATTGTGTGGCAGGTTTGGCATGCCTCTCATTTTTGGAAGGGTGTGAAAATGAAATCTGTAGCCTCGGTTTATAATGTCCAGGATCCATTTGTCTTTTGTGACAATATGCCAATTTTTCAAAAATAATGCCAGTTTTCCGCCTAAAGGTGCTGCCATTTGAGCCTTGCTTGGCATGCAAAGGGGAAGTCATTGGGTCTGCTTTCTGAATGGCTGTGAACTATCCTCACCACCTCTGTGTAGGAGCTTGCCATTGTCCGCCTATAAACGATCCTTGAGATTGCCCTCTGCCCCTCGGGCACCTGTATCTACCTCTTTGGGGTCTGTCCGTGGCTGGAAAGGACCAATTTTTGGAAGGCCAATTTCTACTGAAACGTGGAGGTTGTACCTGTAGGAAATCTTTCACTGTTTGCATGGATTTAGCCTTTTCCTCCATTTTCTTTAATACCTCCTCAGCTTTAACACCAAATAATACATCTTTTTGCAGAGGGGCATCTAGTAATTTAGCTTTGACATGATCTAGTAAGGTTTGCTCTTTGAGCCAGGCATGTCTACGTATGACTGATCCTGTAACAGCAGCTCTACATGAGGCCTCTAAAGCATCAAAACCACATTGCAAGGTATGTTTACCCACTTGTTCAGCACTATGCATCAAATCCTGCAACTCCTTCAAGTCTGGTTGTTCAGGCTGGGACATTTTGCTTCTCAACTGTGATAACAGAAACTGTTGGTACTTTAACATATGGAACTGGCAGTTTAATGCCCTCATGGTTAAGGTGGCCGAGGTGTATACCTTTTTCCCCCACCTTTCTAAAGCTCTGGAATCCCTTTCTGAAGGTAATGGATTTTTAGCAGTGGAGGCCTTAATTCCCTTGGGGCCCTGTGAGATAGTTACTGGGTCAGCCGCATGGCTTTTGTATAGGAATTGGTGCGAGTCAGGAACCCGGTAATACCCGTCAGGCTTGACTGGGGCTGGAGGTAAAGAGTCTGGGTTAAGGCAGGCCTCCGAATACACATCATCTAGAATGTCTAAGACAGGAGGTATAGCCAGAGGCCTGTGCTGAGGGAGCAAGAGAAAATCCCTAAGCCTTTTCTTGGAGTCTGAGTACTCTTGGCCTTCCCAGTGAAAGTGTTCCCTCAAGGTATGCAAGGTTTCCGCAAAAGAGTAATCCTGAGGGGGGGGGGGGGACAGAGGGAATGGACTCCGCTGCATCAGAATCCTCAAAAGGGGAGTATGAATGTTCCTGGTCATCAGAATGCTCTGAAATAATGGAGGCCTGGTCAGAGGAGGGGGATTCTTCCTCCACTCTGGGCCTTTCGTCCGGGGGGGGGGGGGGTTTGAGAACCCCTGATAAGAGTAATCAAATCCTCAGCCATTTTGAGCATCTGCTTTTTAGGCATGGGGCCTTGAGAAGGGCCCTGTGGAGCTTGTCTCTTAGTATGCATAGCTGCTTTAGACTTAGTGAAAGCCTTGATGGAAAAAGAAGAGGAAGGCCTGAAGACACCTTGAGAGGTAGCAGACCTGTCTAAACTCTGAGTTTCACCGCCAAGAGTGGCTTCGGTATCGGTAGTCTGGGTGTGGGCTTTAGAGCCTGCGACCTCGGGTACAGTAGACACCGCCAATGAAGTGTCATTGGTAGTAGGCGCCTCACAGAACCGGACCACCTGTAGTCAGCTTTGGCGTGGTGTCGGTAGAAGCCACGGACCTCGTATGTCGGTCCTTATCTTTGCTTCTTTTACTCAAAACTGGAGTCTGAGTATCCGACGACATAATGTAATTAAATTTTTTGCCAAAATAGTGTTGGGCGAACTCCGCCCGATGCTTAATGGTGCGTCTGCTGAATGTAGCACAAAAACGACAGGCCGAGACGTTGTGGTCTGGGCCTAAGCAAGGAATGCAGAGGGAATGAAAATCCTTATGTGGAATTTGCTTCCCACATGAAATGCAATTATTAACTTTGTCAGACATCGGTCTGAGGCAAGAAAAAAGTTTCCCCAAGTTTCCCCAATGGGGTACTTAGCTTTCAAGAAGACTTTGGTTGCAAAATATTCGTAATCTCAGGAGCTGGCCGACCGGCACTTGCGAACTGCTTCTGCTTCGGGCACCACGCGGCAAGAAAGACTGAAGAAAATGGCGTCGGCTGGTTCTTATACCCCTGTCGCACTGACGTCAGGGAAGAGGCGACGACAACCGACGCCGGACCTAGACTTTGGAATTCGGCCGAGGACCCGCCTGACAGCAGGAGAATCCATCTGTTAGGACTGCAGCTGTATGCACGATGAACATCCAAAGGGATAGCTAAAGGCATGTGCTGAGGCAGGTTTAAAAATCCCCCCCCCCCCCACTGAGTCTCTTTTTGAACTGAGAGTAGTCCTGACTTTCCCAGCAGAAATGCTTCCTAAGGGTATGCAGAGTTTCACCAAAAGAAATCTTTTCTGGAAGGGAAGCAGAGGGAATGGAATCCTCTGCATCAAAAGCCTCATAGGTAGACAAGCGTATGTACTGGTAGTCAGAAGGAACAGAGATATCAGATTCCAGATCAGAAGGAAAATCAGTTCTAGGTCTCTCCGAGGGGAAAGACTGGCTTCCCCTAATTAAGGTAATAAGGTTTTCAGCCATTAGAATCATTTGCTTTTGAGGCCTGTGGACCTGAGAAAGTGCTTTGGTCGACTGTTTCCTACGTGTAGTGCAAACTTTAGGCCTGAGAAATGCATCATTTTCGGCTTGAAACAAAGTCGTCTGTTTAATATGAAAATCGGTATGCCTGAATACACCTTCAGAAGCCAGTGCCTGCACAGCGGCTCTGGACCCATCCAAGGTAGAGATATCCACAGGTTCCATAGTCAAAGAAGCATCTTGCGGCATACCGGACTCCAAATGGGTCTCAGTAAAAGCCTGCAAATCTGTAGAAGCAGGTATCAGGGGCTGTGAAAGCAAGTCACCGAGCACCGGCGGACTGGCAACTAGCTTAATGGTAGTGTCGTCGGCAGTTTTGGACCTATGCGCTCTGTCTCCATCTTTATCCTTACGTTTTTCAGAATATCTGTAGTCTAATGGCTTACTGACACCATTTTGGAGTACAAAGATAGAGAGCGAAAGTATTTAGCTACAAAAATTGCCAGACGGATAGTTCAGGCGTTGAACAAGGCAAAAAACTGACAGCGAGGGACATTGTGGTCTTGGCCTAAACAGGTGACAGTAAGAATGAAAATCTCTAGGAGGTATTTACTTTCCACAGGCAAGACAATTATTAATTTTTTCTGACATTGGTTAGACCCAACAGGGTACTTATCCTTTTGAAGACTTCAGGTCTGAAAGTTGAAAACTAAAATTTCAGGAGTCTGCCGACCAGCACTTGCTAACTGCTTCGGGCACCGTACAGCAAGAAAGACTGATGTAATGGCGTCGGCTACATGTTTTATACCACTGACGTCATGGAAGAAGCGACAGCATCAGATGCAGAAATCCCAAGACTCTGGTACTCAGGCCGGCTGAGGACTACCTGCAGCCAGATAACCCCAAATGTGACAACTGCAAGAGTGAAACACGAAGATCACCACCTTGGGCATAAAAGATTGGTTAGTCCTGAGGGAAACCCTGTCAGCATTGAAAATAATGAAGGGTTCCACAGCCATTAGTGCCTGTAACTCGGACACTCTCCTTGCTGAAGTTATGGCTAAAAGCAAGGTTGTTTTCCAAGAGAGGAATTTTAACTCTGCTGAAGCAGCAGGTTCAAAAGGGGAAGCGTGAGCTTTTCCAGTACAAAGTTAGGGTCCCAGGCAGGGGGTGGGTGCTCTTCCTAGGGGGTCTTAAGTTGTTAGTCCCTCTCAGGAACTGTTTGATGAGAGGGTGAGAAAACAGAGGTGGCTCAGTAATGATAATGAGCGGAGATGGCAGAGGCATGAATCTTAATGGAGAAGGATAGGCCTCTGTGGATTACCTCTGCTAGGTAATCCAGGATTTGAGGTAAGAAGGGCACTGCTGTGTCCTTTTCCTTGAGACTGATTGCAAGAACAATATCTTTTCCACTTTTCAGCATTGGGTTTCCCAGTACTAGGCCTTCTGGCCTCAAGAATGACGTCCAGCACCTGTTTGCTGAGGGTTGCTGGTGGTGTATTCAGAGGATAAGCCAGGCTGCAAGGTTTAGGATTTGCAACTGTGGATGCAAAATCTGTCCCTCCTGCTGAGACAGCAGAGGTGGTGTCTGGTGAAGGGGCCAGGGTGGCAGTTAGACTGCATGGGTACCAGTGCTGGTGTGGCCAGTCTGGGACAATAAGAATTGCCACTGGCCTGTCCTGTTTGATCTTGAGTAGTACTTTTGAGAGGAGAGGCAGAGGGGGGGGGCATAAATTGAGAGGTGTTCCCATTTGAAGGATACTGTATCCACCTTCCAGGACCTGCTGTGAGGGTTCCTTGTGCAGAATTTGCTCAACTAGTGGTTCTTGGTGGAGGAAAAGAGGTCCACCTCCAGTGTCCCCCACTGCTGGATTAGAAGGTTGAAGGTGTCTGGCTCCAATTTCCACCCGCGTGGGTCTAAAAGATTACTGCTCAAGTAGTCTGCCAGTGAATTTTGTTTGCCTGGCTGGAATTGCACTTGTAGATGCACTTAGTTGCTCAAGGCTGTGTTGCACAGGGTCATGGCTATCCAGCAGAGTGGGTAAGAATGGGTTCCCCCCTGCTGGTTTATGTACCACACAACTGTGGCGTTGCCTTTTTATCAGCAGCAGTCCTGGAAGGATTAAGTATTTGAAGGCGGTCAAGAGTATTCTGTACAGCTAGCATCTCTTTTTGAATGATGTGCAGGAGAATTTGTCCTGGGCTTCACTTGCCCTGAATGCATTTACCTGCCATGTGAGCCCCCTCCCCCCATGCTTAGTCTGATATGTCTGTTGTCAGGGTCTGGGCAGCAAGGGGTTGAGTGAAAGGCAGTCCCTTGTTGTGGTTGCATGCTTTCGCCCACCAGAGGAACTCTGCCCTTAGACAAGGTATGATAGGAATGACTGTTTCCAGGTCCTGAGAATGTTGGCACCAAAGACTTAAGTACCACTGAAGTTTCCTCATATGCAGTCTTGCATATGGAATTAGCATAATGCATGAGGCCATGAACCCTAGGGCTTGCAGTATTTTCCTTGCAGACAGCTGGGTTTTGGTGGCCATTTGTTTGAAGTAGTTGGTCAAATAGACCAGTTTTTCTGGAGTGAGAAATGCCATCTGGGAAGTTGTGTTCAAGCTTGCTCCCAGGAATACAATTTTTTTTGACTGGGCACCAGTTGCGATTTATTTTTGTTGATGGTGTATCCCAATTAAGTTCGGAGTCTTTTTACAAATGCCAGGTGCTGACGTAGCAATTCCTGACTGTCCGCCTGAATCAGGCAATCATCCAAATATGGGAAAATTTGGATATTTCTCCACTTGCAGTACACAACTGACTGGAGCTAGGCAGTTTGTGAATACTCTGGGCGCATTAGATAAGCCAAAGGGAAGTGCAGAGAATTGACAGTCCACAAAGCCTGCCCTGAAGCGTAAATATTTCCTGCAAGACTCCCTTATGGGGATGTGCAGATAAGCTTCTTTAAGTCTAGGGCGACTAACTAGGCATCCTTGGCTAGCATAGGGAGAAGCTGTTGCAGGGTAAGCATTTTGTGGCCACCAGAAAGGTGTTGAAAATTGATAGACCCAGGATTGGGCACCAAGAGCCCTCTTTTCTGGACACCAGGAACAGGCTGGAGTAGAAACCCTGTCCCCTTTGTTCTACTGAACAGGTTGAATAGCCCGGATATTGAGTAGGGAAAATACTTACTTTTGAGCCTCTGCCCACTTGTTTGGAGGAAGGTCTGGAAACCCACTTGGGGTTGGCAGTGAATGGAAGTGTAATCTGTACCCCTGGGATACAATGTTTAGGACCCATTGGTCCTAATAGACATCCAATTTTTGCATGAAGGGCAAGTTTTCCTCCTAGGGGCACAATTAATTGGGCAGGGCTGGGAAGAATAATTGAAAAGTCATTGTGAACTTTTTCCATAAGGGGGTGGTTTACCACTCCGTTTTTAGGGGGGGGGGGTACTCCATTGTTTAAATCTCTGCATACCCTGAGACTGTAGTCTAGGTGGTCCGTTTGCCCTGGGTTTGGGCTGAAGGCCTGGAAGGAGCTGAAAAGGACCAGTTTTTAAAAGGCCAATGCCTACTGAATCTAGGTGACTACACTTGTAAGAAATTCTTTAACAGTTTGCATAGATTTGGCTTTTTCTTCCACCTTTTTAAGAACCTCTTCTGCTTTGGTGCCAGGCAAACAGTCCTTATTTAAAGGAGCATCTAGTAATTTTGATTAGACATGATCTGGCAAGGTTTGTTCCTTCAGCCAAGCATGCCTTCTCAGTACAGACCCAGTGACTGCAGCCATGCAAGAGGCTTCTAGGGCATCAAAGCCACACTGCAAAGTATGCTTACTAACTTGGTTGGCAGAAAGCAATAACTATTGTAAATCTTTATTTTCTGTACAATCTAACACCATTTTTTTTAATTAGTTCCATAATATGTTGCTGGTACTTCAACATGTGAAACTGGCAATTCAATGCCCTGATGGCAAGAGTTGGAGAAATATACAGTCTTCCCTCATCTGACTAAAGCTCTGGAATCACTGTCTGAAGGGGTAGGGTTTTGGGCTGTAGTAGCCTTAATACCTTTAGGTCTCTGGGAAATGGTCTTTGGATCTGCAGTAGGATTCTTAGAGAGAAATTTGTGAGAATCTGGTACTCTGTAGTATGAGTCAGGTTTTCTAGGGGGCCAGTGGTAAAGTGTCTGGAGTAAAACTGGATTCCATAAAGACAATCTACAGCATCCAGGACAGGGGGGTATAGCTAGAGGACTGTGCTGAGGAAACTAAAAATTCTGAGTCTCTTTTTGGACTGAGGGTAGTCCTGGCATTCCCAGTGGAAATGCTCTCTCAAAGTATGCAAGGTTTCACCAAAAGAAAAATCCTCTGGAGGGGAGGCAGAGGGAATAGATTCCTCTGCATCTGAATCCTCATAGGTTCATAAGAGTATGTCCTGGTAATCAGAAGGGTCAGTCATCGGACTCCTGGTCTGTAGAATCAGAATGAAATTCAATTCTTTGTCTCTTAGCAGGGGAAGGCTGGCTTCCCCTAATTAGGGTAATAAAGTCTTCAGCCATTCTAAGCATTTGTTTTTGTGGCATGGGAGTTTGAGCATGCACTTTGGTCATCTTTTCTGGGGATAGTACGTACCCTGGGCCTGAGAAACTCTGTAGTTTTAGCTAAAAACGAAGTTGTCGGTTTAATTCAAACATTGGTAGGATGGAATACACCCTCAGAAGACTGTGCCTGCACAGCAGCTCCGGACCTATCAAAGGTAGAGACATCTACAGGTTTCATAGTCGAAGAAGCATCTCGCGACATAGTGGATTCAGAATGGGTCTCGGCAGAAGCCTGAGAATCTGTAGAAGCAGGCATCAGGGGCTGCAAAGGTGCCTCACAGAGTACCAAAAGACTGGCAACTAGCTTAACGGAAGCGTTGTTTGCAGTTTTGGACCTATACGGTCTCTATCTTCACATTTTTTTCAGAAAATCTGTAGTTGGATGGCTTATCGAAGCCATTTCAGAATACGGACAACAAGAGCGAAAGAATTTAGCGACAAAGATAGCCCGATGACTAATGGTTTGGGCATTAAGGCACAAAACAGATAGCGAGGGACGTCGTGATCTGGGCCTAAACAGGTGATGCAGTAAGAATAAAAATCTGTGACATACTTTCTTTCCACAGGCACAACCATTGTTAACTTTGACATCCGTTAGAGCAAGAAAAAAGGATCCTCAACAGGGTACTTTGCTTTAGAAGACTTCAGGTTTGAAACTCGAAAATTTCAGGTAGCGGCCAACCGGCACTTGCGAACTGCTTCTGCTTCGGGCTCCTTCTCAGCAAGAAAGACTGATGCAATGGCATCGGCTGCCTGTTTTATACCCCCGACGACCTGACGTCATGGAAGAGGCGACAGCATCCGATGCAGAAATCGGAAGACTCATGGCTACCTGCAGGCAGATAACCCAAGTGTGATGACTGCAACAGTGAAACACAAAGAACATGTGGTCCCACCAACAGTATTCATAATGGGGTATCAACACATACTACTAGGTTATCCCTGGGAGGTGGACAGTTACATTTCCTACAGCTCCACCAAAGCCCATCCTGACCCTACACTGAGCCTTTAGCTTATAATGTTGTATGAAGGTTTGCCCACGTGCCATCTCAAAAACATCCTGGACAGTTACATTTCTGAAATAGGCCACTGCAGTAGATGTTATTCTTGCAGGCTCTACCCTAGCAGTACCTCAAATTAGTTGTATTTGTCAAAGCAAAAGTCAATACAATGAGCCAATCACTTTGCCCAGTAATACGTAGGACTCTTTTTTTTTTTTTTGGTAGATAAAATTGATTGGATTTCTTCAAAGAATGACCCTTCTTCGTGTAAAATCTTAATTGTCTGTATACATCTTAGAAGTGCAGTAAATTCTCTTCTGTATTTTGGTAGTCTGCATAAAACCAAGGCAGTTGAGTATATTTTAGAAAAATGAAGGCAACTTTAGGCATGTAGTGTCTCCTGGAAAATGCCCCATCAAAGACTAATATCAAACATGAAGGTTTACACACTAAAACCTTATTCTCCAGAATTCTTCTCAGCTATGCAACTCCCACCTATAAAAAAAAAAAAAAAGCTGCCCAAGAAATTAAAGCCAAAATGAATCAATTGGCTCAAAAGGAGACAGCAATAAAATTTCTTCATCATGAAGTTCAAGTTTCATGAAGCAGCAGTATTCTTTCCAGGTGGCCTTACATGGAGAAACCTCTTTAGGAAAGTCTTCACTGTTGATAGGGGGAGACTCCACAAGTACGCTGGGACGCATGCTGGAAATGCGAATAGATAAACGTTCATGGCCAACACAATTAATTACACTTGGAAGAGGATTTGGGATGAGACATCCATGTTGTACATTTCAAGGAATCGTTTCCCTTTGTAGAGGTCCAAGCTACAAATCTTTTCCACTTCTGCAAACAGGACTTTACTGCTGCAGGTCATGCAGTCTCACTCAAGACAGCTAGGGTCCTGGAAGGAGTAACCGTTACAAATTCAAGTACATACTCCATGCTGTAGTCTGTTAAGGAGAACTTTGCCTGCCTGTTATGAAAAGTGATCCCTGGAATGGATAGAGTTCACAACACCTGCAGAACAGCATTACATGACTGACAGCCACACTGCATGAATTAAGTTTGTTTTGCCCTTCTAGATTCTTAGAAGCCCATTATGGGTGACAAGAATGTAGGAAACCTATAGAAATCATGCAATTACAGAAAGCAAAAGGCACATACCTTCCAATACAATTTCTGAGAACGGGAACAGTCTGAAATTTTTAGCTACCCTAAAAATTATAGACCAATAACTTGCCTTCCGACAACATATAAACTATACATGGAAATTGATGCCGACAGAGTTTATAGTCATTTAGAAGAAAATTCTATGGCAGAAGAACAGAAGGGCAATAAAAAGTCATATGGAGCAAAGGATCATTTGTTGTTAGTCATAGTAGAGAACTATAAAAAAGGGGAAGAATCTAAGTGTGGCACGGATTGACTACAAAAAAGCATTTGATAGTATCCCTCAATTCATGGAGTGCTTAAAAATGTATAAGATACACCCCACACTGATAGACTACATTACAGTGACCATGAAACAGTGGCAGACCACTTTGCAATTACGCCTTGATAAAGGACACATGGTTATCGCAGGGATAAAAATTCAAAGGGGGGATATTCCAAGGTGACTCTCTGTAGCTGTTACTATTCTGCCTTGCCCTTATTCTGCCTTGCCCTTAATCCATTAAACTGTTTACTCAACAGCTTAGGCCATGGCTATAATCTGGCTCCTACATAACAGTAGGACTTCTCACCTTCTCTGTCGAGGATTTAAAACTGTACAGCGCAAAGGAGGAACTGAAAGCACAACTGCAAATTGTCAAAACATTTTCAGATTATATAAGAATGTCATCTGGTCTTGATAAATGTGCAAAAGCAGCCCTTAAAGCAGGAAAACAGCAACACCAGGAAAACATCAGTTTGGGACAAGAGTGTGATATAAAAGAACCTGAGCAAGGAGGAGTGTATAAATATTTGGGAATTGATGAAGGATAGACAATAAAACACAAACAAAGGTGAATAAAACTTAGCAAGGAATACTTCAGAAAACTTAAATTTATTCTGAAAACTGCACTGTATCTAGGATTCAAAATCCAAGCTATAAACCAATTTGCTCTTCCTGCCCTAACTTACAGTTTTGGAGTGACAGACTGGCCCCAAAACGTGTTGGATAGATTAGATAGGAAAAGAAAGATGCTTCCTGCTCACCAAATGATTTATAAAAATCAGTGAATACCAAGATTATATATTCCCCGTTCCGAAGGAGGGATGGGCCTCCTTGAAATTGATTATATTTACAAGTCTGCAACTGTGGGACTCCACACATCTGCTGACCTCAAGCCCCAAATGTAGTGAAAGCTTTGAAACATGAGGAGAAAAAAAAATCTAAGAGGACTTCTCTGCATAATCTAGCAGAAAGCTTATTGGTGTCAAGTAGGAAAGGGAATCAAACCTGAAGTAGATAAAAATCAGGCAACTGAATGTGCCAAATAAACAAAAGAAAGAATATAAAGGTGAAGGATCAGATGAGAAGGCAAGAAATATGGAAAAAGCATAAATATACCTGCAAGTATAGAAAACTTCTGGAAGAACCTCATGCTGATCAGGAATGAACACGGGAATGGTTAAGGAGAGGCGAAATCAAACCAAGCAAGAAAAGGTTAATATTGGCGGCCCAAGATAGTGGGCTGTGCACATGTTGGTTTATAAAGTCTATTGAACATGTGGGAGAAACAGAAATCTAGGTTTTGTAAAACAGAATTGGAAAGAGTTGCACACCTCGTCACTGGTTGCAACATACTAATGGCAGAAGAACTGTATACTGAAAGGCATAATAATGTGGAAAGCCTGTTGAACTGGGGATTGTGCAAACATTTTGGTACTGAAGTGGCCGAAAAACACTGGAAACATGAGCCACAAAGCATTAAAGAAACTGAAGTCTACATCACTTGGGATCATCCATTACAACAGTTCAAAAGATAGATGCTAGAAAACCAGATACAGTGGTCCAAGAAAAAGACAAGAATAGCATTGATCAGTGAAATTGCCACACACACACAGTGACTATAGCATCTTGCGTACAGAGAGGCACAAAGTCATAAAATATCAGGATCTGAAGGTTGAAACAAGAGCAATGTGGAAGAAAGATACCCAGACAGTTCCAATAGTAGTAGAAGCAAAGTACACTTTTGTCCCTACCATAAATGTAGATGTTAGAGTGTACACCCTGCTGCAGTCATCACACTTGGGTTATCCTGTCGTCACGCAGTCCCGCAGTCGGCCGGAATTCCAAAGTCTTGGTCCGGCGTTGGTTGCTGTCACTTCTTCCCTGACGTCAGTGCGCCAGGGATATATATAAAATGCATCAGACGCCATTTTCTTAGTTTTTCTTGCCCCAGATGTCAGGTGCCCCCAAAAAGGTTGTCAGTAATTAGTACCAAATTGAGTAAATTTTGCACAAACAAAATCCCTCCAGCTATAAGCAAATACATCAGGAAGGTATTGTAGAGATTTAGCCAGTTAGATCAGAGGGGATGGAGGGAGGGTAACCTGGACTGCAGCAGGGTGTACACTCGAACATCTACATTTATGGTAGGTGCAAAACTGTACTATGTTCATCGTGTTACCCTGCTGCAGTCATCACACTTGGGTAGAATCCCAAAGCTAAGGATGGGTAGAGGAGTCAGAGGGTTAGAGGAGGCTAGAAGGCCCTGCAGAACTGCAGTGGCGAAGCCCACCCTAGTCTTAGGGTAAAATGGTAAGTGATAGTGTTTGGTAAAGGTGTGTACTGAAGTCCAAGTTGCAGCTTCCAAAATCTCCTTGGTTGGAACCCCCCTAAGGAAGGCTGTATATGTAGCTGTTGCCCTGGTAGACTGTGGCCTAATGGTAGCAGGAACTGGTTTTCCATGATGGGTATAGCAAAAATGGATGCAATGTCCTATCCATTTGGAAATGGTTTGTTTAGATGTAGCCTTCCCTTGTGAAGCTGCAGCATAGGATACAAAGAGCTGGTCAGATTTTCTGAAAGCCTTAGTTTTATACAAGTAGTAACGAAGTTGCCTGTGAATGTCCAAGGAATGCAGGAGTCTTTCTCCTTTGTTCTGTGGATTTGGGAATAAGGTGGGTAAGTGGATGGTTTGATTTAAAGCCACACTGGAAACCACCTTAGGCATTAAGGACGGATTAGTTCATAGAGAAACTCTGTCTTGATGGAAAATGAGGAAAGGTTCCACTGCCATTAGTGCCTGCAGCTCAGACTCTTCTAGCTGAAGTTATTGCTAGCAGCAGGGCAGTCTTCCATGATAGGAACTGTGGATCTGCAGAGAAAGCTGGTTTAAAGGGAGGTAGCAAAATTGAGGTCCCATGTTGGTGTAGGTGCTCTACTGGGGAGCCTAATGTATTTTGCCCCTCTGAGGAACTGCCTTAGAAGTGGATGCAAAAATAAGTGTGGATCCGTGTTGTAGTGGGCTGAAATAGCTGATGCATGGATTTTAATGGAAGAAAAAGAAAGTCCTTTGTGCAACATCTCAGTTAAATACTGTAGAATGTGAGGCATGTGAGGCTGAATTGTGTTTTGGCCTTTAGCTTGGTTCCAGGTACAAAACCATTTCCATTTGTCAAAATAAACCTTCCTGGTGCTTGGCCTCCTAGCTTCCAGAATAACATCCATAACTGCTTGGAAAAGAGGAGCTGTTATCATAGCTGTTTTTTACATGTATTGTTATTCATCAGATTAGCTATTCAATGTTTTCACAATTAATATATATTTTTATCGTTTCTCTACATATACTAAATCCTAATTTCAGATTACTTGATTATTATAGATTTTAGTTTTGATCAGCAAATAGTGTTCACTTGAAATGTAATGGAGCTTGCGGGCACCAATGTACTGTGGACTCAGTTGCTTGGTGTCCGCTGTTTCATTTTTATCATCTACTTAGTCTACTGTTTTGTTTAATGTAGTTTGCACAAAGTTTACACAAGCAAACATGACCATTTTGGCATATTTTTGGGTGCTAGTGACACGTAGCATTACAGTTGTATATGTGCCGATAATATAACCAAGATGACGATGGCTGATCCATTTTTGTTTTTTGTTTTGCTTACGCTCATAAGCGTGTTCTTAATTAACCAACTATTTTGTGTTAGCAGGTCTCCATTTGTGAGTAAAGACCTTTGTAAATGCTATGTGGAATATACCAGTGTAGATTTTGGTTACCTGCACTTTTGGCAGTAATGTTTGTCTATGACTATTATATTTTATTTTACTTTGTTTTACTTTATGTGTATGTTTTGCTTTGTTGTTTTAATAATATTTAGCTTTATGACTTTTATATCTATGAATATGAATAACAAATAACATTGGTTTTGTTTTTCTAACTTGGAATTGTGATCTACAAGCAATGTTATGCTCTGAGCAAGCGTTTTCTAAATATGGGCATCACTTCCTTGAGAATAATTAATGAAGCACGTTACCACCAATTATTGATACTTTATGTATTTCTTGTTGATAGCTTGCTAATGTGACTTTAATTTATGAATAATTAGCTGAGAATACAAATGTCATGAATAATGTATCTAGTTTCCAAGTGGAACTTTAGGTTGTTAAAATGATTTTGATGAATTTTATCTTAACAATGTGCTGATTTTTTGAATTAATTGATTAATTGCAACCAATGGTTTGGTATAAAAGCCAGAAAAATTTCTATGACATTGTAACCTGAAGAAGCGCAATTTTATTGCGTGAAAGCGCTTGTTTCTGTTTGTGTTTCTATCATTAAATGCTGTTGGATTTATTTCGTGGTGGTTTCAAGCAGTTCTTTCAGCAGCCTTGATGGAAAATGAGGAAAGGTTCCACTGCCATTAGTGCCTGCAGCTCAGACTCTTCTAGCTGAAGTTATTGCTAGCAGCAGGGCAGTCTTCCATGATAGGAACTGTGGATCTGCAGAGAAAGCTGGTTTAAAGGGAGGTAGCAAAATTGAGGTCCCATGTTGGTGTAGGTGCTCTACTGGGGAGCCTAATGTTTTTTGCCCCTCTGAGGAACTGCCTTAGAAGTGGATGCAAAAATAAGTGTGGATCCGTGTTGTAGGGGGCTGAAATAGCTGATGCATGGATTTTAATGGAAGAAAAAGAAAGTCCTTTGTGCAACATCTCAGTTAAATACTGTAGAATGTGAGGCATGTGAGGCTGAATTGTGTTTTGGCCTTTAGCTTGGTTCCAGGTACAAAACCATTTCCATTTGTCAAAATAAACCTTCCTGGTGCTTGGCCTCCTAGCTTCCAGAATAACATCCATAACTGCTTGGAAAAGAGGAGCTGGCTGGATGCTTAGGTGATTTGCCATGCCGCCAGATTTAAGGTTTTGAGCTGGCTGTGAAGAATCTGATTGTTTTGCTGTGTGAGCAAATGGGTAATTTGTGGTAAAATCCAAGGTGGGCCCTGGGCCATATTCCTCAATAGTGGGTACCAGTGCTGGCATGGCCAGTCTGGGGCTATGAGTATCAGTCATGGTCTCTCCTTTCTGACTTTCAGAAGCACCTTTGTGAGGAGAGGCAATGGAGGGAAGGCATATACTGTCAGGTTTTTCCAACTGAATGAGAGTGCGTCCACTTTCCAAGCTTGATGGTGAAGTGTCCTTGTACAAAATTTTGTTAGTTGATAGTTTTGAGGACTGGCAAACAGGTCTACGTCTGGAAGGCTCCATTTTTGAGTTATCATTGCAAATACTTGTGGATCCAGTTTCCACTCGTGGGGATCCATGATGTTTCTGCTGAGGTAGTCTGCCAATGTGTTCTTCTTTCCTGGCAGGAACTGAGCTTGTAACTGAACTTGGTAAGCCAGAGCTGTGTTCCACAAGGTCATTGCTTGCCTGCATAGAGGGTAGGAGTGTGTACCCCTTTGTTTGCATATGTACCACATTACTGTGGTGTTGTCCGTCCTTATTGTAAGTTGTCCTGGACGTAATAGATTCTTGAAGGCTGTCAGAGCATTCTGTACAGCTAGCATCTCTTTGATTGATGTGCAGATTCCTTTGATCTGCAGTCCATATGCTTTGAATGCACTGTCCTGCCATGTGTGCCCCCTAGGCGTAGTCTGATGCATCTGTTGTCATAGTTTGCCTGGCTGGGGGCAAGGTGAAAGGCTGACCCTTGTTGAGGTGACATGCCTGTGACCACCATAGAAACTCCTGTTGTAGGCAGGGAATGAGAGATATCAATGTCCAAGCTGTGGCTGTGTTGAGACCATACGCTTTTTAGGTACCACTGTAATTTCCTCATATGCAGCTTTGCAAATGGTATTAGTAGTATGCAAGATGCCATGAAGCCCAACGCCTGCAGAATTTTTCTTGCAGTTAGTTGGGTATTTGTTACCACTGTTTTGAAATATTGAGTCAGTTGTAGTTGATTGTCTGGCGTCAGATAAGCCTTCTGGGCCGTTGTATTCAAGCTGGCACCCAGGAATGTCATATTTTGTGAGGGTACTAGTTTTGATTTCTTTTCGTTTACTGTGTACCCCAGGCAACTTAAAAGAGGTTTTACAAAAGCCAGACATTGTAAGAGGATGTCCTTGCTTTCTGCTTGGATGAGGCAGTCGTCCAGGTATGGGTATATTTGAATTCCTCTTTGTCTGCAGTATGCAATTACTGGTGCCAGGCATTCTGTGAAGACTCTGGGCGCAGTAGATAAGCCAAAGGGCAGTGCAGAGAATTGGTAATAGGTTCAACCTGCAATGAAACTGAGGTATCTTCTGCAACTTTGTCTGATAGGGACATGCAGGTATGCCTCCTTGAGGTCCAATGTTACTAGCCATGCTTCCTTGCCCAACATGGGAAGAAACTGCTGTGGTGTTAGCATCTTGAATTTGGGTACTTGTAAGAAGGTGTTTAGAATTGAAAGGTCCAGAATTGGTCTCCAGGCATTGTCCTTTCTGGGGACTAGAAAGAGTCTTGAGTAAAATCCTTGACCTTGCTCTCGAGTAGGTACCAGATGAATGGCTCATGTCCATGAGAGCTGTAATTTGTTTTTGTGCCTCTGCCCATTGATTTTGTGGCAGGTTTGGCATTCCTCTTCATTGGCAAGGTGTGAAAATGGAATCTGTATCCTCGTGAAATTATGCCTAGGACCCATTTGTCCTTTGTGACAATGTGCCAGTTGTCTGAAAAAAGTGAGTTTTCCTCCCATGGGGGCTGCCAAGAGAGTGTTGCTTGGTCAGATGAGGTGAAAGTCATTGAGTTTGCCTTCTGGTAGTTTGGGACCGGTCTTCTCCTCCCTTCTGTGTTGCAGTGCTCCATTGGCGAGGTTTGTACTGGGCTTGTGGTTGTCCTCTGCCTCTTGGACGTCTGTATTTACCCCTTTGTTGTCTGTCAGTAGCTGGAAAGGAAAATTTTTTGGTGGCCAATTTCTGCTGAAGCGAGGGGGCTGTACCTGTAGGAAATCTTTGACTGTCTGCATGGATTTTGCCTTATCCTCCATTTTCTTTTAAGACTTCTTCTGCTTTAACTCCAAAAAGAACATCCTGCTGTAAGGGAGAATCTAGAAGCTTTGCTTTAACATGATCAGGCAGAGTTTGTTCCTTTAACCAAGCATGCCTTCGTATAACAGACCCAGTGACAGCTGCTCTGCAGGAAGCCTCCAAAGAATCAAACCCACATTGTAAAGTATGTTTGCCCACCTGTTCAGTTGCATGCAACAGATCCTGCATTTCTTTCAATTCAGACTGTTGATGAAGTGTGCTCTTTCTTTGTTTTAACTGAGAGAAGAAATTGCTGATACTTTAGCATGTGAAATTGGCAATTGAGTGCCCTCATAGCTAGAGTTGCTGAGGTGTAAACCTTTTTTCCCCCACCTGTCTAGTGCTCTGGAGTCCCTTTCAGAGGGTACAGGATTTTTTGCCATAGAAGCTTTAGCCCCTTTGGGACCCTGGGAGATGGTCTCTGGATCAGCAACAGGGCTTTTATACAGAAATTTGTGGGAATCAGGCACTCTATAGTATCTGTCAGGTTTGGCCGGAGCAGGAGGTAGAGAGTCTGGGTTCAAACTGGATTCTAAGTAAACATCATCCACAATGTCTAAAACTGGAGGGATGGCAAGTGATCTGTGCTGGGGGAGTAAAAAAAAACACTGAGCCTTTTCTTTGAGTCAGAGTAGACCTGACCTTCCCAGTGAAAATGTTCCCTCAGAGTGTGTAAAGTTTCCCCAAAGGAGTAGTCTTCAGGAGGAGAAGCTGAGGGAATGGAATCCTCAGCATCAGAATCTTCATAAGGGGAGAAGGAGTAATCTTGGTCCTCAGAGGAGCCTTAGGAAATGGACACTTGTTCAGAGGCTGCATAATCTTCCTCTTGTCTAAGCCTTTTGTCAGGAGGGGGTTGGGAACCCCTGATTAGAGAGATCAAATCTTCAGCCATTTTGAGCATCTGTTTCTTAGGCATGGGGCCTCGAACAGGGGACTGAAGTGCAGTCCTTTTAGGTTTAATAGGAGTCTTCGTTTTAGGATATGTTTTAATGGTGAGCGTCGGTCTGAAGACGCCTTCAGAAACCGAAGGTGTTTCTGCAGCACCGACATCTTTTTCAGCAGTGTCGTCGGTAGGGCCTGAACAAAATGGCTGCGTCGGCCTGGTACTTTCCGCCAAAAGTTCCGAAGCGGTCTCAGGTTCCAGATCTGCAGTGGTCAGGGGCTGCGTCAGAGCCTCACTGAAGGCCGGAGAACCGGAGACTGGACCAGTCTGGCTTGGGTCTAGGCTGCCTGTCCTTATCCTTGCGTTTTTTGTGCATGCCGGTAGTCGGTTGCTCCGACGGCATAGTGTAGTTAAATTTTCTACCGAAGTAGTGTAGTGCGAAAAAGCGTCTTTTTATAGTACGCTTATTAAACCTAGCACAAAAACGACAACTAGTGACGTCGTTGTCTGGGCCTAGGCAAGGTATGCAATAAGAATGAAAATCCTTATGAGGCATTTGCTTCCCACAAGAAATACAATTGTTAACTTATTCTGACATCAGTCTGAGGCAAGAAAAGTTTCCCCAATGGGGTACTTAGCTTTATTGAAGACTTCGGTCTGAAACTCAAGTTCGAAAATCTCAGGAGTTAGCCGACCGGCACTTGTGAACTGCTTCTGCTTCGGGCACCGCGCGGCAAGAAAGACTGAAGAAAATGGCGTTGGATGCATTATATATACCCCTGGCGCACTGACGTCAGGGAAGAAGAGACAGCAACCGAAGCCAGATCAAGACTTTGGAATTCCAGCAGACTGCGGGACCGCCTGATGACAGGATAACCCAAGTGTGATGACTGCAGCAGGGTAACACGATGAACATTGGGTCTTATAAAAAAGAAATTTCAATCATATTTAGATACATTACAAACATGTAACTCCATATGAACTGCAGGAAGAGTCAATACTGGGCACATTGCTGGTGCTGCAAAGAGCACTACTGGCTGACATCAAAGATTGAAACAATACTAATTTCATGAACTATAATAGTACTTGGGACTTGGGAATGGGGTTCATTCCAGTCACGATATTAGAAACCCAAAAGACTTGGAGAAATAAAAAAAAAAAAAAAAAAAAAAACAGCAGGAAATTTTTTTTTAAGAACTAAGCTAACATGGGAATGGAGAAAGAGGATTCTGACGATAGGAATGAATGAAATTAGGGATACAACAGGCAAGAGGGGGCTGGAATTTACTGGCGAAAACTGCCTAAAGGGACCAAGGAACTGGGAGCAAATAGAGAGGTTAAGTTAATGGAATGGGAAAAGGCCAAGAATGTGTTTGGACTGCAAGCTAGACTGCTTTCCCTTATCAAGGAAGGATGTCGGAAGTATAGGCAAGAGAAAGAAATAGGGGGATCCTAAGCGAAATACCAGCACTGGTAGAGTTTTGAATAGAATCTAGAAGAGAAGCTGCTGTTAAAAAAGAAATTAGTACAGCATACAAAATATTGCATGACAACTATATGAATCAGAAGAGGTTAGAAAGAATTGGAAAGTGAGAATGGATAAGCAATTCACAAATAATGGCAGGATATATGTATGCCTCCTAAATATGCAATATCTTGAAGGTTTAGGATCTTTGCTTGGAAGTGCTTACATAGGTCTTTTTATATGCCAAGTAGACTCCAAAGAATTTTTCCTCAGGTAGGCAGCAAATGTTAGAGGTGGGGATGGGGAAGACGGACATAACTGGGAACAAATTTTCTGGAACTGCAATGATTTGGCAGACTTTAAATATTCTATGGATACTGAGTGAGCAAACTAGTGTATCTAAGGAACTTATTTTTGAGCTATGATACAGAATCAGAATTGCCAAAGACACAGCAAAGCCTTAATGAGTCTAATGGTGGCTACCAAAATGCAATTACTACAAAATGGAAAAACTCTAAACCAACTTGACTAGAAGTAGTGAATATAGTAACAGAGATAAAAACTGGAACGGAGATAGTTAGCAAATATGAGCAAATTGCATAGAAAAAATGGATTTCTGGGAACAATGCAAGCGCAGGAGGAACAAGGTTTAAAAGAAGGCAGGATTTGAATGAGCTATGTAATGTTTGAATTAACAGATTACAAGTGATGTATAATGTTTGCAACTAAAATAGTCTCATTACGGTTTGTTTTCATTTATGTAAATGTAGGATTATTAAATTATCATGTATGGACATAAAGATGTTTCTTGTTTAAAAACTATGAAGAAAGAATTGCTTTGGAATTCTCCACTGAAATGTTCCAAAGCAAATATCAGACTTGGATGAATGCATCAGTTTAACTCAATACTGGACACTTTTTTCCATTATAAAATGGCACAGTGAAAAATCAATCCAGTGCAAAAGCAGCAGGTCCTGCAGATTGTAAAGGATAATTATGACTACATGTTCTACTCCAAGTATACTTTGAGAATATAGTGGCTACTGACTAACCCACACTTCAGCAGTAGTCACACTCCAGCTAACAGAAAAAAAAAAAATAATGACCAAAAAGCCATTATATGAAGCATTACTAAGGAACTCTGTTTTGGCAAACAGGTCTTGAAAATTCTAACATAGGTTCATAGGTAGGTAAACTAGGCTATTGGCCCGAGGGCCTATACAAGCCTAGCCAAAAAGGAACAATGGCTTTCGCCACCCAAGAAAATTATTTTCCTGTGCCCCTGTCAAGCAGAGCCACAGAAGTAATCCCCGGGGTGAATTTCCTATTTCCCATCGAATCAAGATTTCTCTTGAGTGCTAATGAGGATCTGACAGATATGTAGTCTGTTCCAGAGGATGGGAAGTCTCTGGGACAGTAATCTATCCCTCCAGCATGTTCTGTTTATTGTGATGACAAGGTTTAGGTCCCTAGAGCGTGTAGCTCAGAGGGATTGGGATTTCTTTAAGTGTTAGGCAGAGATCGCCTCCGAGTAGGCGATATGCGATTGAGTAAAGCTGGAGTTGTTTTTAAATAGTCTACGTAGGGAATCTGTTTTGAGGCCAGTAATCTTCTTTGTGAGGTATTTCTGCGGCCTTTCCAGTTGCTGTAGAGGTCTTGTGAGGTACATAACAAAAGGGGCGTTGTACTCTATAATGAGTGAGTTATGAGTAGAGGGGAACAATGACCTCATTCATTTCTGGACGAGAAACCTTTTATGATTAGGTGTGTCACGTAGAAGGATTTCCTGACCACTGTGGTAATGTGATTATCAAAGGAGAGACTACTGTCCACCTGTGTGCCAAGGTCTCATCAAACTTTCAGTGTTAAGTAGACTACCGCCTATGTGGTAGTTCATGGATACAGCGTTTTTACAAGGGATGACCATGCACTTTTTGGCATTGAGCTTGAGGCCATGGCTTTGACACCAGGCATCTGTCTCAGTGAGGCCCTTTTGTAGGATGTCCACATTGTTAGGTTTTGATTATGGCTCCTAGTTTGCAGTCATCTGCAAACTTAGTTAGCCAAAGACCTTCTGTGTTTGGTATCTACTTCTATGAAGTACAGGCTAACAGGAGAGGAACCAGGACTGAACCCTGTTGTACTCCACTTGTCACTGGTCTGAAATCAGATTTGGAGTCTACTACTTTCAAAGTGTGGGTTCTGTCAGTAAGCCAGTTGGCAACCCATCTTGTGACATAGGGATTTATACCTAATTTAGTGACCATCTATAATTCCAGAGTAGGGGAAGGTGCCGATAGCCTTGGCAAGATCTAGATAGGCTGTGTGAACCACCTTACTCTCATCTATGGCTTTGGTGACTGCTTCAAAGAAGTCCATCAGGTTTAGGAGATATGATCTGCCTTTTACAAACCCAAACTGTGTGGGGTCCAGCGTTTGGAGATTACCAATGTCTGAGTTCCATGATGATACATTCCATGGCTTTGCAGACCAGGCTCGTCAGGTTAATGGGGCGGTAGTTCCCGGGGTCTGTCATGGCTCCCCCTTTGTGGAGTGGGATAACGGTCACAGTGCGCCAATTCAATGGGCACAAAGCCTGAGGTGAAGCTAAGATTGAACATGGTACTTAGGTGGGGTGCCAGTTCAATCTGTAGTTAGTGTAGAATGCAGCCTGGGATGTCAGGTCCCATGGATGCTACGTTCTTGGCTTTGGAGAGTGAGGTTTTTACCTGTGCAGCCGTGATTACAGGAACTTTGAATTCTTCCGATATACAGATGGGCCCTTTAGGGGATGAGAGGGAGGTAAAGTTAGCACTGAACCTACCTGCCAGAATGTTGGCAATATCAGTTGGTTCTGTATATTTAGTTCCATTGTGCTGTAACTCAGAGCAGATCTGAGTGTTGCCATTGAGATTCTTGACATAGCTAGAGAATGCTTTGTGGTAGTCTTTAGAATCGGTGGCGATTTTGTTTTCATAACTAGCTTTGGAGGATTTTATGAGGGATCTCAGCTTCTTACTGAGGGAGTTCCTCCAATCATGGGATTTTACTCTTTTTTTTGCAACAGTTTCTTTCTTCTGTTGTAGAGTTTATGGCAGAAGACAAAATAGATTGGCTTCCTTTTTTTGGAGGATAACATCTTGGTTCTGTTCGTGACAGCATGATCCATGCACTCGTATAAGTGCTTATAAAGTGTATTTGTGTAGGATTCAGCAGTCGTACCTCTATTGTCCATCTGCATGTGTGTCATGAAGTTTGCCACTTCTGTCTTAAGAAGCGTGAAGTCGGCTTTGGAGAAATTTTTTACTGTTTCCCTAATGGGGGTGGAGGTGGGATGTGGCTGTCTAGGGTGATTAGCTTGTGGTCGGATCTGACCAAAGAGGAACTGACCTCTGGTGTGGAACACTGGTCGCCCATGTTGGTAATGACCAGGTCTAGGATATTTCTGCCCCTGGTGGGGGTGTGGATAAATTGATACAAAGCGTTGGAGTTTATGAATTCCAGAAAATGTTGAGCAAGAGTTGGTACAAGAGTAGTTTCCCCAGTTAATGGTTGGATAGTTGAAATCACCCATTATTAGGGTGTTGGGTTGTACCCTAATATTTTCCAGTGTATCAAGAAATGAGGACTAGGAATCCTGGTGCATGGTGGGGGGTCTGTAGCAAGCTACAATTTTGATTGCGGTCTTGCCCAGAGTTAGTTGCACTTGGATAATCTCAGATGCATTATGCTGAGCAATTAGCTTGGAGGTGTGGATATCCTTAATGAATATGGACACGCCTCTGCCTTTAGTGTTTCGGACCAGGTTAGTTGGCCGAAAGGTGTGGTATGAATTATAGCCTGGTAATGCAGGGGCACTCTCTGGAGCTTTGAACCAGTCTCTGTCACTGCACAGATGTCGATGTTCTCCATTTTAAGGAGTGCCTCGAGTGAGTGCATTTTGAGGTTTAGACTTCTAGCATTGAGTAGCATTACCCTCAGATTTCGCTCGCTTGTACCGGTTACCATGGTGAATTTATTTGAGCCTTGCCTAAAAAAGGCACTATAGGGGTGGCAAGTTCCTTTGCTAGTATCCGGAATCATAAGGGTGACAGGTGCAGGCCATCTCGGGCAAAGTATCGTGGTCTGTCGATCATGTCATCCCAGGCAGACAGATACTGGATTCCCTTAAAATGACACCAGAAGCTTAGCCGATTGTTGAAGTCATTCATTTTGCCCTTGTACTGTGGTATCATTCTGGGTGATGTCAGGATGTTACTGAGGGCTAGGGTCACACCTGCCTGGGCTACAAGATCAGAGAGCACCTCCATGTCTCTTCATGTAATCCAGGGAGGTACGTCTCAGGTCATTCACACCAACATGGACAATGACGGAGTCATATTTGTACTTGTTGTGGAGTGACCCGAGTTTGTGCGTTATGTGTTGGATACTGGCACCAGACAGGCAGCGGACAGTAACTTTCTCCTTGTTTAGCCTGGTGAGTGGATCAATGTGCCTGACTATAGAGTCACCTATGACTAGAGTGTTGGGTACGTTATGTCTTATGGGCTGTAGTTGAGTGGCACATTGAGTTTGTGGGCTATGTGTCATTTGGGTTGTGTTGGGGGGGGTGGAGGTCACTTGCATTTGTGCTTTGGAGGTTTCGGTTGTTTGGGCAGATTTTTATTGAGAGCCTCCGTGAATGTAGGCATGTGTTTTGTGCTTGTGTGTGTGTTGTGGTGGTGTAGGTTTTGAGAGCATGTGATGAGGATGGTGAGGTGCAAGTGTTTACCTTCTCCTCTTGACTGTCTAGTCCAGTCTTCAGTGAAGAAAGCTTTGCTTCCAGTTTGGCTATACAAGTGCATCTCTCACAGGTTGTAGTGTTGGGTGGTAGGAGGAGTGGGTTTGTCCATGTACATGACGCAATTGCTGCATTGCCCCAAGATGCCAGTTTCATCAGGTAGACAGGAGAAAACACCAGCAGATGACCTTTAGACATGCCTGGATAGGTGCTTACTTATTAAGTACTAAAAACGGTTTTACTCTAGACTAGTGAGGAAAGTTGAGTGCTGTAACAATTTGTAGCTCATTTAGTGCTTACGAGTTCTGAACAAGTGCTGAGCTCAAACAAGCAGATATGAGTGCTAAAACTAAAAAGCTGGCTAGTTGAGGAGCAGACTTTATGGCACCGGGAATATAGTTTAACCCTAGTTAAGCGGGGGGGGGGGGGGTCTCAGGAGCTTACAAACAGTCCTAGATGCAGCAAATCTGTATCTGGACTAGCTCTGTTACAGGAAAGTGGGGAAACAAGCTTAGAATTTTTTTCAGTAAAGTGGAAATGGAGAAAGCTAGAACAGAAGTTAATTCAAGGTTAAGAATCTGAGTGGGTTGGCCTTCGCAAGTGTTCTCTCTCTATTAGATTGAATGAACTAATGACACTAGACTGGGAGGAGTGTCCCAGATCAAATATACAGTATGGGTGGGCAACTGCAAAGCCACCAAGTATAAGAACACAACAATGAGGGAGGGGGGGGGGGACAAACTATTACAGCTACTAACTGTAGCCACTAACAGATCAAGGAGCAAGCAGACTCTAGAGAATGCTTTTAACTGCAAACAGACTAGAACACACACCTCAAAAAATAAAAAGTGCACAGAAAAGCACAGGCAGAGCACTCAAACAGAAAATACAACTCTCAGTATGAAAAAGCAGTTTACAGTTAATTCAGTAAACATGCAATTAGAGTAATGAAACAGTATCTAGCAATGAAAAATGCAGTTAAACAGTATAAAACAGTACATAAATGCAGTGAAACAGTAAAAAAGCTTTAACAGTGCAAAATGCAGTAGATTAACTGTATAGCACAATAA
Source organism: Protopterus annectens (assembly GCF_019279795.1). NCBI lineage: Eukaryota > Metazoa > Chordata > Ceratodontiformes > Protopteridae > Protopterus > Protopterus annectens. The sequence goes on from NC_056741.1 coordinate 763,293,714, forward strand.
GTGTTACAGAATTGCAATTCAATTCAATGAAGTGCAAGAAAAAACTTAACCTGCTCTTGGAATCTTAAGGAATTTCTGCTCAGTTTCAGTAATGAATTGCCATCAACAGCCTGATAAATACATCCTACTTATGCAGCAGTACATTTGAGTAAGGGGCATACCAGGATGTTTCTGAAGACCTGGCCTTAAACAGTTATAAGATTTGAAAAGCTACACTTATTCCTGGTATAAATGTTGCAGAGATCCACCTGATTTGACAGTTTACAATATTTACTTACATCTGTTTATCCAGACAGTCCAACAAGTAATACCCCTTTCCAGCAAAAGCCTGGTAAGGCTCCATAAAAATGCATTTTACATTACAAAAAAAAAAATAACGATAATTTAATCAGGTCCATTTAACTGAAATGGAATTAGCTTAAATAGGAACTTAAAAAATGTTTTTGTTCTGGTGAAGGTGCCACAAACCATATTGTCAAGCAAGGAGAGATCAACATCCCGCTTAAACATAATGAACTCTTAAAGTTAATGCTTCTTGAGAAGAATGCAGTGACCCCAAAAACAGATGGATAACCTGATTTTAAAAAAACATAATTCAAATGAGCCTGGTTCCAACAAACTGGACAAGTATCAGTTTTAAGTGGTATGCAATATCCATCAACTTGACAAAAACAGAAATATTCATCAGGTGCATTCCCACTGCTTAATGTAGGACTTAAGGATGTACACATTCACATTATAGTTCAGTCTCAAACTACAGAAGGCAAACAAACCACAATTCCCTTAAATGCCACCTAGCCAAATGAGGAAGTGTTAAGATCAAATATCTAAAACTTGCATAACATAATTCTTTGTGCATATTACTACTGTGACATGATCTGAAAATAATGATGAATAATTACAGCAATTCATTGTTGAGAGGTACTAAATGGTCTGCAACTCGAGTCTCCATACACCATATAGATGGCTTTGTCAAATCCAGCTTGGCAGCATTAGCATTCGTACTCCAGTCTCAACAGCCTTTAAAATTTTCCCTCCCATAATACACTATTGCCCTGGGTTGATGCCCAAAATATAAAAGCAATATACGTATGAACCCCCCCCCCCAACAAAAAAAACATCAGGTTGATTAAACAAACAAATCCAAGTAACTGGGATAGGGTCGGGTGGAGATGTTGTATTGGACAGACATGACTAAAGGATTTGTCATGATTGCAAGTACATAAAGTTTTGTATCCTACTTGTATAGTTCATCCATTCTGACCTGTGACGCATAACCCCAAGCTACTTTACATTTTGAGTGGCATGCCAACAGACCTTTCAGAAGAGAGGTTCCAAAAGATGCTCAGGAAATGTAATCATTGTCTAGTAGGTATGCATGGAATACCAAGTGGCAGCTTCATAAATTTCATCTATAGAAGAACACCTGAAGAAAGTCAGCGGCAGCTACTGCTCTGGTGAAGTTTGGCTCTAGGCTTGTTTGTCAACGGCCTATTATGAAAGGTGCAAATGAAAGCAATACATTCAAAAGAGCCACCTAGAAAAGTTAACCTCGAATACTTTCTAGGCTGGTTTGTTACATGCAAAGGAAATTAATTAGTGATGAATCTTTTCTTAAGGCTTTGGCTCTTCTGAAGAGGAGAGCAAAACTGTCTATGTACATCCAGGGTTTGGAGAATGTTGTCTCCTTTATTGGTATGGTTGGGAAAGACAGCTGAAAGATGGATGGTCTATGGCATGGTTGACTCACAAAGTTACATTAGGAAGGAAAGGGTTAGTATAGAGTGACACCCTTTTTGTGGAACACTAAGTATTAATCTGATGAAGATGACACTTTTCTTGCAGAAGTAAGTTTTCCATGAAAGGAACTTCAGTGAAGAAGCCGGTTCAAACGGGGGCTTTGCCAATGCCTCCAAAACTAGGTTTAGATCCAAACTGGAACAAGTTCTCTGATGGGAGGTCTAAGAAAACTCCACTAAGAAAAACTTCAGAGGCCACACCATGAGAAATAAAGCATTCCTGAATTTTTGCATGAAAGCAACAAACTGCTGCTAAATGTACCCTGACTGTGGAAAAGCTACATTGGGAGTTGAATGCATTTGCTAAGAAATGGAGGACACCTGGTATCGGAACTAAAAAGAGATCAATATTCTATAGAGAGACATCACAAATCTTTTCCATTCAATTCAGTAAAGCCAGTGAGTAGATTCTTTCTGGGAGGCGGCTCCCAACTACATCCAAAGAAAGGGATTTGTCACTGGCCACTAAAAGAATTGGTGAAACAAAGGGGTTAGTTTCAGTTTCTTGAGAGCTGACTGGCTGTTCCCAGAATGGGTGACAAAAGATCCTGTACCCAATCTAGAATTCATACGAACTCCCCGAGGTGAAGCTTGAGAAGGAGAGACCAATTCCATCTGGGCCAGTAGTGGGCTATGAGATGGACAGTGGCCTTACACTATTGCTTTCTGGGAGAACCTAGGGATTAACAGCAAAGATGAGGAAGCATAAAGAAGTTCAGAAGGCCACTGCTAGGCTAGGGCATCCCTCTGCAACTATCCTTGAGGACAGAATTGATATAAAGCAGCTGATGCATTTCTTGTTATATGGTGAGGCAAAAATACTGTAGCATGGAACATACCAGCAATTGAAAATCTAGTTGGATCACTCAATTGAAGGACCACTCATGACACAAAAAGGGATCTCCTGACCTTGTCCAAGAAGCAATTAGGAATTCCCAGAATGCATGTTACCCAAGTGTTGAGAGATCGCCCATTGCAAACTCATCGCTTCCTAGCAAAGAGTAGTCTCTCATTATTCCCCATTTGTTGATATAACATGATGCTCATGACAGAAATCGCACCCAAAGAAGGAAATAGATTAAGTTAGTACAGCACGAGGAGAACTGCCCTCAAATCTAGTTCACTAACAAATATTTGCCTCTGTCTCTCTCCCCAGACCCATGACCATCCTACCATTATAATGCCCCTCACCCCAGAAAGTAGGCATCCACAGTCATGACCATAACCGGAGAAAACAGAAGGGCATTCCAGAGTAATTCATTAGGAAGGCCAGTCACCAACGTAAATGTTTCCTGCAGGAATTTGTTATGAATACGGGTTTGGAAAGATGATGCAGATGTTGAGACCACTGCATATGGAGGAGTCATTTAAGAATTCTCATGTGGTAGTGTACGAACTGCACCATTCGAAGTGAAAAGATAATCAGCCCCAATACTCAGAAATAAAGCTGCAGTCAGAGAAAAAAAAAAAAAAAGTACAATTTGGACTGCCCACCTCAAGCTTGGAAAATTTTCTGTTGGAAGGGGGAACTATAGAGAAGTACTGTCCAGATGACCGCCTATGAAGATTATCCACAAAGTCAGTTGATGTACTAACTTCTGAAGGCAAACAGAGACACTCTTAAGGACTGGCAGAGCCTAAATAATCTCAGGCCTCCATGAAAGACTGCACTGAGTGGGCTAGAAGCTAAATGGCCAGATACAGAAGAATCCATGTCCCTGGAGTAGTAGATGGGCCGCTACAACAGACATGCAGTAGTAGATGGGCCGCTACAACAGACATGCATTTAGTAAACACCTTGGCGATTGTGGTAACACCAAAGGGTAAGGCTCAGAATTGATAAATGTTCGATTCTTACTCAGAAGTGAAGGAACCTCCTTGACTCTCAACCTTGAGTTGAAGGTAAAACAATAAGTTATGTACTTCACTATAATGTTCCATCTGTGTTACCCATTTTCATTCTTCCTCAACCTGTGGGTTCAGGTTCTGATCCTCTGAACTGACTGCCACTACCATAGCTCTTGGTAATCAAAAAACTCTCGAAATTATCCCTTACCCACAATGCACCTATCCCAGTTACCTTAGATAGAGTTTGCTGATGGACCACAGGAAAGATTAATCTTAGGACATTCTTTGAAACTATATCTGGAACCACTGTTATATACCAAGGATAATAATCCGTTAGTCATCTGCTCCTCTAGAATTCTAAGGGTATAGGGGTTGCAGGGAGGGGAGTTGAAGAATGAAAATGGACAACACAAATGGAACGTTATGGGGAGTACAAAACTCCTTTATGATGTTAACTTGCATTCTATCCTCAACCTGTGGGACAGAGTTCCCAGCTACCTTAGACCCTGGGTGGACTCGAGGAAGGATATTCCAGAGCACCACTGAACCCAAATGATGACCTTCCCCTGGAGACCAGATCCAATATGTAATGAGTAATGAAAGTATGGGGAGTAGCCCAGGTTGCTGTTGCACAAATATCCATGGTGGCTTTAGACTGGAAGACAGCTGAAGTTGCTACAGCTCTAGTTAAATGTACTTTCAAAGGTTTTGATGAAGCAATCCCCAATTTGCTGTAGAAGAAAGAAATGCAATCTGCTAGCTATCTAGCCAATCTCACATTGCTCACAGGTTTTCCTATTTTTGTATTTGAGTAAGAAATAACTGGTCAGATTTTCCTGATATCTTTTGTTCTGCGAAGACAAAATTGTAATTGCCTATGAACATCTAACAGGTATACGCAATATTCACCTTTATTAGCAAATTTTGTGAAGAAAACTGGTAGGTTAATAGTCTGATATAGACTTCTGAAACCGTCTCTGGTAGAAAAGAGGTTCTTAACGCAACTCTAGCTTTGTGAAAAAATAAAATATGGTAGTTTGCAAGACAAAGCTTGAATTTCTGAAATCCTTCTGGCAGAAGTTATGGCTACTAAGAAAATAGTTTTCCAGGATAGAAACTTAAGATTACAATCTGCTGCTTGTTCAAAACGAGGTTGTAAAATTGCTTGCAACACCAAAATTCAGGTCCCAAGGAGTGGTGGATCTTTGTAAGGAGGCTTTAACAGAAGAGTAACACTCAAAAAACCTTTACAAGGTTTACGTGAAGCAAGTGATAAGTCTTCAAAATCCAATATGAAAATTGGATATAGCTGCTAATGGAATTTTAACAGTAGAGGACAACGCCCCTTCATTGAACAGTGATGCTAAATATTCAAGAATCTTATGAACAGGTGCTGAAAAAGGATCACCATCTTGACATGCCCAAAAGGCAAACCTTTTCCATTTACTGTTGCAAAGTTTACATGTAGATGGTTTGTGAGAGGCCAAAAGTATGCTGGACAGGTGAAAAGAGCAAAGATATCCTGGTTATTTAATGAATTGAATTGGAGAAACCAAGCTGTTGGCTTGAGATTTAAGATGTCTGGGTGGACTCATGCCTGTCTGAATGGACAGATCTGGAACTGTGTCCAGAATCCAAGGACTGTGAATTAGAGGAGGCCAAAGGAAGAGGAACCAAATCTGTTGAGGCCAATAAGGTGCAATGAGGATTACCTTGCTCTTCAACCAGACTGCTTTCTGTAGGAACTTCAGAATTAGAGGAAAGGCATAAAGACGACAAGGGCCAACTGTGGACAGCAGCATCCCTCAGCAATTCCCCCTGAGGGGGGATTAGGACAAAGTAACTGCTGCATTTATTTAGGGGAGAGGCAAAAAAAAAAAATCACAGCAAGGCTTGTCCCATTGACAAAATATTCTCCGTCACTTTTTGATTAAGGGTCCACTCGTGAGGAAGGAACATGAATCTGCTCAGTTTATATGGTATCACACTGGACTTCCCCGGAATCTGCTTTATGAGAAAGCGGTTGGATGAGATTGCCCACAGTCACACACAGACAGACTCTTGACACAAGGGATAGGACCTGGTTACTCCTTGCTTGTTGATTCATCAAACTACTGACATGTCCATTTGAATCGCAATTGTTCCTGAAGGGAAAGCATTCTGGAAGAACTGCATTGCTAAAAACACTGCTCTCACCTCCAAGACACTGGGGACCAAGTGTCTTGGGCAGTGTTCCCCAGATAATGCCCCCCCACCCTAACTGGGAAGCATTCGTAGTCACTGTGGCCTTGGGTTGAGAGGGGATGAAAACATGGGCTTTTAGAATTTGATCAGACTGAATCCACCATTTGAGGAAGATTAGTTCTGAAACTCCCAAAACAGAGAAGCACACTGCAGAAAGAGATATGAGCACATGGATGGATCCAATATCCTTTGGTGCCAAAGGAGATGGATCGATTCATATCTTAATCTGCATCCTAGGGAAGTCACCAAATAATCTAAGTCCACTTATGATTTGCTTTTTTTTTAAGATTTGATTGATCTAGACAATGTAGACTGAGATGGAGACTAGGGAGCATTGCTCCTCTTTTTCAGATGATCCTTGGGCAACTTATCTTTTTGGGAGAAGGGTCCGTTATTAGCATCAGATACATAGGCTCTGGATCTGGAGGTGGAGTTTAACTTGGGTCTGTACCATGGGTACATCTACCTTTGGGACTTTTGAAGAGTACAGACCAGAGGAATCTAAAAGGTCTTTTCCTAGGTTTCAAATCCTTGTGTTTAAAACCTCTCGGATATCTTTTTGGATTTTATATAGTCTTGATCTGGGAGCAACAGCCCTTTCAAACTCAAATTATTTCTCCTGTCAGCCAGAGCTCTAAGACTAAAACCACCAGAGATCTCACCATCTACTCAGAAGTGCGGTATCCCCAAGCATACACAAAGATCATGGGTGTTTTTTTTTTAGGGGGGGGGGGTGGATTTTATGCACAAACAAAATTCAACAGCTTCTCTCTATCCTTATCCATGAAGACACTGCAGAATGTTACAATATAAAAACGCAGCAACCAGTACTATTAAACTAATAAAAAACATCACAATTATCCCGATACTGTACAGAGAGAAAGTAAAGGTAGAAGAGAATCCTCTTTTTTTTTTCCAAGAAACACTCAAAGGCAGGAAACATATGAGAAGGAAAGGAAGAAAGGAGCCAAATCCAAAAAACCCTGCTAATTAGTAAACTAACTAAAGCTAACTATTTTAAAACTTGTACAACTATTACAAGGGCCAAAACAATCTTAAGCAAATAATGATAGCATTGAAGAACGAGGTGGCACACCCAGATGAGAGTGTAAAGATCCACGTCTTATGGCAAAGGCAACAAACAAAATTGGAGACAGCAAGGGCACCAGTGCATTATGGGTGGGAAAATCTTAAAGGGGCTTGAGGATGGAACAATAATGCTAACAAGTCAGATGCAACCAATGGCTCAAAGACACATGGGTCAGATCATTTAGTAATAGAGCTGGATGCAGAAAAGAGAGACAGTACACTGGAAATTTTTATGGAAAATGAGTAAAGCTGCAGTTTGCAAAGATGCTGTGAAAGGAAAAGATTGCGAAACCGCCAAAGATTTCACCCCTATGTTTAAAGGTCTTTGCTCCGAATTTAGTACTGTCAGGGCAATTAAGACAGATAGCATTCAGGCCTCAAACACAGCACAAACAAGAAGTGAAAATCTTTGCGTGGGATTTGCTTCCCACACTTCTAATTTAATGTTTAAAAGGTTAATTGAAGTGGAAAATCCCCAACAGGGTACTTCATCTGAATGGCAAAAAGGTAAAGCTCTGGGGAAAAAAATTGAGCTAACTGATGGACTGAGCATTTTACATACACAATAAAACTCAAGACTACATGGCTAGAAAGAACTAAAAAGATGGTGCCATTGGATGCACATCTTATACCACAACATCCAGACATCAGTCCTCAACCATCTGTCAACTAGACATGATGCAAAAGCTCTAGAAATCATGCCTGTCATGGGCTTCTGCATTGCAGGAAGACCCATGAACCAGTACTGCAACACTGGCTATGAAGAACATGCATGGCTGCCTGGGCCAGAGGGGGGTCACCATAATGATCTTGGGAGATTCCCTCAGTCATTAGACGTACACTGGATATTAGTAGAAAGTGTGAAAAAGCATACAGGATTATTCCTATCCAAGAAAAAGAAAAGGCATCCATCTTCTGGGCCTACGTAACCCTGGAGTAGAATCTTGCCAGCTGATTGTTCAGAGACGAGGTAAAAGAAGTCTACTTGAGGAACTCCCCAGACAGATCAAATCTTGGCCCTGATCTAGTTTCCATTCGTAAAAGGTCTGCCTTTGTCCTGCTCAACTTGTTTGCCCAACAATTTTGCTCTAATGGAACGTAGGATACCTCTAGAGTGATACTGTGTTGTGAAGCTACATCGCCATCAAAGATGGCTAGTCTGCAGAGGAATTACTACCTGGCTCACCTTGTTTGTTGATGCACTATAGGATTGCGGTATTATCTGCAACATCTTTAAGAGATCACAGGGGACCAAAGAAAATTCATAGATGTGAGTGCCTTGATCAAGGCATGCTACTGCTTTTAAGTTTACGTTTACATGCTTGTGTCTGTCTTTGGTGTCCCACACACCTTGCACTTCTATCCTCCTGAAACTGCACCTCAAGCAAAATCAGAGGCATCTGTGGGGACTGCTTTGGAATAGGAAGGTAGAAGGGGTGACCTGGATTCAAGGATATCTACTGTATCCACAAAGGAATTTTTCTTCTGGCAAATCTCAGCACTGGGATCTGAAAAGAAGAGGTGCATCAGTGCTGAGATCAAAAAGACTTTAGATACCACTGTGTCCTTCTCATGTGGAGTCTTGCCAAGGGTATGTTGAGAATCATACAAGTCATGAGTCCCAAAATCATGATGTATTCTCTCAGTGACCAAACCCTAGAAATAAAATCTAGCTAGAGATCTATTTTTTTTTCTGTGGAAAAGAAAAGCGTTTGGTGTCTAGCTGGCATCCCAGAAATACAATCATGTGAGGAGTCAAATAAGACTTTAATGTTGTTTTATGCTCCCAGCTTGCATAGCAGATCTCACCCAAGAGACAGATTCTGGAAGATTTGAAAGACTCTGCAAAGTTAAGCAAATCATCTAAACATGAAAAAATGTGGATACCCCGTAGCCTGCAATGAACTATAACTGGAGAAGGATTTTGTGAACTCTCTTGGTGCACTGGATAGTCCAAATACTAGCAGAGAAAGGATTTACATACAAAAAACCTTAAGTTAGCCTAAAGTCTGAATGAATAAGCATGTGATAAACATTTTTTAAGCCTGGTGTCATCAGGAAACTTGACTTAGGAGGACGAGTTAACACTGTGTGAAGTGACATCATTTTGAATTTGTGCACAACCACAAACGGGTTCAAGAAAGTCCAGAACTGGTCTCTATGCATTTCCTTTCTTTGGCACCAAGTCATCCTTGAATAAAAACCCCTTTCCCACCATGGAAGGGGAAACTGGTTCTACCACTCCTTGGAACAGCATAAAATTAAGGCCAGGTGAAAACAAGAGAGTGTGGCCTGGAGAATGAGGAATTACCCCATGGAAAGGGGTAATTTTGAACCATTGCCACCTGTAACCTTGTTGAATGATCTTCAGAACTCATTTGTCTGAAACTGTTGTCAAAGAAATAAGTGGAGATTTAGTCATTCTGGAAGAAAAAAGGGGCTGGAAGGGAGAACAAAGTCTCTTAAGTAGCCAATATGACTTATGGGACTGTCCTTGGTTTGAGGAGTTTCCAGAATTCTTCTTTGAACCCTCCTATCATTTCTTTGTAAACATCTGTTTACCTCCATTTTTTTTTTTTTTTAAACAGTTTACTTTGCTAGTTACCAAAACTGGATGAGAAGTTAGTGGTTCTTGGAAAATTTGGAAACGCAGGGCTGAACAATCTTACAAAATTCCTTTATCAGCTTACCTGCTTCACTACCCTTTATGATCAACTCTGCAGCTAGAACGGCCAAAATTTAAATCGGTCCAAAAGAGAATGTAAAATCTCATTTTTAACATCTGGGAGGTTCTGAGAATGCAGCCATGCAAACCTCCTAAAAACAGCACCAGTGGCTATATATAGCCCCTGAAGATTCAGAGTCGTATCCACACTAGATACAATGAGTAGCGACTTGAACAGAAGAACAAATTATTTATAGCAGATTTTTCCTCGCAAGAAGAAACTGTACATAAAACATTCCTCATACTTTCACAATTAGGACAAACTCAATATACGAGCTTAGCAATTAAGAATTCTGAAAATTAAAGTTGCAAAAGCATAGACTTTTCACTTACTTAATACTCCTATATCAAGTGTTTAGCAGCAGCAGGATTAACTAAAGCTATATCTGCTGGATCAGGTTTGGGAAGAGAGTGTATAAAAACCTTAAAAGGCTGAGGAACTTTATATATCCTATCTACCTGGCTTGTCAGGAAAATTGCAGGCTATATACCTGGCCGTTAGGAAAATTGCAGGCAGTAACCTACATATCCTCCAAAACTGACATGAACTGAAGGAATGGGCGCAAGTCCTAGAAACTCCTTTAACAGCACATAGTATTTTGTTAGGGAGTAAGAAACCTCCGTGTTCTCTCACTGAAAAACAGTAGCACATTCTACAATTGGTCTCAGGGAAACAGACTCTCCAAAGGGAGAGTCAAAAACAGAGTTCTTCTTAGAGTCTGAATCTGAATCAGAGTAGAAAAAACTGCATTTGGCTTTTCCTCCTGTCCACATTCAGAATCCTGAATCTCTTCAAGAAAGGAGGTATCCCTCTTTCCTTTACCAGAAATTACTTTACAGGAAGGATCAATTGTCAGAATTAAACCCCGAGCCAAAAGCAGTAAACTACTCCTGTCTAAGAGAATTTGAGGAGGATTAGATACAGGTTTCATTTTTCTCTCTTCTTGACAAGAAAAATGGGACCAACAGAGTTAATTGGCAGCAGCAGCTTCCCAGGGTTGGGCACAACATTCTCAGAAACCGGGGACGCCTCCTCTGATGTTCTTAGTGTTTCACTGTTGCAGTTATCACATTTGGGTTACCTGCCTGCAGGTAGCCCTCAGTCAGCCTGAATACCAGAGTCTTGGGATTTCTGTGTCAGATGCCGTCGCTCTTCCATGATGTCAGGGGTATAAAAACATGCAGCTGATGCCATTACATCAGCTTTTCTTGCCGTGCAGTGTCCGAAGCAGAAGCAGTTGGCAAGTGCCGGTCGGCTGCCTCCTGAAATTTTCATTTGAGTTTCAGACCTGAAGTCTTCTAAAAGATAAGTACCCCATTGGGATCCTTTTTTTCTTGCTCTAACCAATGTCAGAAAAAGTTAATTTTCTTGCCTGTGGAAAGCAAATACCTCAAAGATTTTCATTCTTACTGCATCACCTGTTTAGGCCCAGACCACGACTTTCCTTGCCATCGGTTTTGTGCCCTGTTCAATGCCCAAACTATTCACCATTGGGCTATTTTTGTCATTAAATATTCGCTTTTGTTCTCCATATTTCTAAATGGCTTCAATAAGCCAGCCAACTGCCGATATTCCGAAAAAATGTAAGGATAAAAGGAGAGACCGCATAGGCCCAAAACTGCCGACGATGCTTCTGTTAAGCTGGTCACCAGTCCTCCAGTACTCAGTGAGACGCTTTCGCAGCCCGATACCTGCTTCTACAGATTTGCAAGCCTCTACAGAGACCCATTCAGAGGCCGGTACACCACAAGATGCTTCTTTGACTATGGAAGCTGTGGAGGTCTCTACCTTGGATGGGTCCGGAGCTGCTGTGCAGGCACCGGCTTCTGAGGGTGTAATTCAGGCCTTCCGATTTTCATATTAAATACCGAATTTCTCAGGCCCAGAGTTCGCACTACGCCTAGGAAACTGACGACCAAAGCACATTCCCTTAGAGAGCATTTCCGCTGGGAGTGCCACAACTACCCACAGTCCAAAGAGAGACTCAGGGAATTTTTAAACTTGCCCCAGCACAAGCCTCTAGCTATCCCTCCTGTTCTGGAAATTGTAGATAATGTCTTCTTGGAATACAGCCTTACCCCTAATACTTTGCCTCCAGCTCCCAGGAAACCTGACTGGTACTACAGAGTACCAGACTCCCACAAATTCCTCTAAGAATCCTACTGCAGATCCAGAGACCATTTTCCAGGGGCCTAAAGGCATGAAGGCTACAACAGCCAAAATCCTACCCCTTCAGACAGGGGACTCTAGAGCTTTAGACAGAGGGGGGTAAGAAGGTATACACCTCTGCTACTCTTGCCATCAGGGCTTTAAATTGCCAGTTTCATATGTTAAAGTACCAGCAACATATTATGGAGCTTATTAAACAGAAAATTATGTTGATTCCCGATTGTGCAGAATATAATGAAGATTTACAAGAGTTAATGAATTCTGCTAACCAAGTTGGAAAACATACTTTGCAATGTGGTTTTGATGCCTTAGAAGCATCTTGCAGGGCTGCTGTCACCCTGTCTGTTCTTAGAAGCCATGCTTGGCTTAAGGAACAAATCTTGCCAGACCATGTCAAAGCAAAATTACTAGATGCACCATTAAACCAAGAACGCCTGTTTAGCAATAAAGCAGAACAAGTCCTCAAAAAGATACAGGAAAAAGCTAAATCTATGCAAACTGTTAAAGATTTCCTACAGGTACAGCCACCTAGATTCAGTAGGCATTCCAGTCCCTCCCAGACCTTCTTATTCCAAACCCAGGGCAGCAGACCACCAAGATTACAGTCTCAGGGTATGCACATATCTAAGCAATGGAGTGCTCCCACCTCTAAATCAGGGAATAGTAAGCCACCACACTCTATGGTAAAATCTCGCAATGACTTATCCTTAACCTTTCCAAGCCTTGCCCAAGTACTTGCACCCTTAGGAGGAAAACTTGCCCTGCATGCAAACACCTGGGAATACATCACCCATGACAGATGGGTCTTGAACACTGTATCCCAGGGGTACATATTCTACTTCCACTCACTGCCAACCCCAAGCCAATGGCCAGATCTCCCTCCAAACCAGTGGGCAGAGGCCCAAAAGCAAGTACTTTCTCTTCTCAGTATCAAGGCTATTGAACCTGTCCCAGCAGAGCAAAGGGGACAAGGGTTTTAATGATAAAATCTCCATTAAGCCCTTGTTGCATAAAAAAGCAGCTTTTGTGAAAAATTTGTATGTACAAGATTTTGGTATCAGTTTATTATATATGTGCAGTCTATATTAAATATTTGTGTTTTTTTTTTAAATGTTAGTAATGCAGATTAAATGTTTTAGTAGTATATTTTTAAACAAATGAAAATGTCATGTTTTAATTTAGTATTTAAGGGGAAATATGGTATGTAATGGCAGATTCTGATGAAATCTCTACTTACAGGGAAGAAAGCGCTCAATCTACATTTGGGGAAATTTTTAATAAATTGGAAACAGTTTGTGTATCCGGCTGCAGCAGTGTTATTTTTACAAGTGCTTTAGTGACTGGCAACACTGGTTGGCTCTAGTTGGACTTGTTTGGACAAGGGTTTTACTCAAGACTTTCTGGTACCCAGAAAAGAAAACTCCTGGCGCCCTATCCTGGATCTGTCTATTCTCAATACCTTCCTGGTGGTTCCAAGGTTCAAAATGCTTGCTCTCCAACAGGTGCTTCCTATGCTAGCCAAGGAATCCTGGCTAGACACCCTAGACTTAAAAGAAGCTTATCTGCACATACCCATAAGGGAATCTTGCAGGAAATATCTAGAATTCAGAGCAGGCTCTATGTACTATCAGTTCTCTGCACTTCCCTTTGGCTTATCTACTGCGCCCAGGTTATTCACAAAATGCCTAGCTCTAGCCATTGCACATTGCAGGCAGAGAAAAATTCAAATTTACCCATACTTGGACGATTGCCCGATTCAGGCGGACAGTCAGGAATTGCTACTCCAGCACCTGGCATTTGTAAAGAGACTAACTTCACTGGGGTACACCATCAATAAAAACAAATCACATCAGGTACCCAAGCCAACAGATTGTATTCCTGGGAGCAAGCTTGAACAAAACTTCCCAGATGGCATTCCTCACTCCAGAAAAACACATTTGACAAACTACTTCAGTCTACTGGCCACCAAAACCCAGCTATCTGCAAGAAAAATACTGCAAGCACTAGGGTTCATGACCTCTTGCATTCTACTAATTCCATATGCAAGACTGCATATGAGGAAACTTCAATGGTACTCAAGTCTCTGGTGTCAACATTTTCAGGATCTGGAAACAAGGATTCCTATCATTCCTTGCTTAAGGGCAGAGTTCCTTTGGTGGGCAGAGGCCTGCTACCACAACAAAGGACTCTCTTTCACTCAACCCCCTGCCACCCAAACCCTAACAGATGCATCAGACTATGCATCGGGGGCTCACATGGCAGGACAATGCATTCAAGGAAAATGGAGCCCAAAGCAAATGAACCTGTATATCAAATCAAAAAGAAATGTTAGCTGCACAGAATGCTCTGACAGCCTTCAAATGCCTTATTTTTCCAGGGCAACTACTGATAAAGACAGACAACACATCAGTTATGTGGTACATAAACAAGCGGGGGAACCCATTCCTACCCACTCTGCAGGTTAGCCATGGCTCTGTGGAACACAGCCTTGAGCAACAGAGTGCACCTACAAGCTCAATTTCTGCCAGGCAAACTAAACTCAATGGCAAATGACTTTAGCAGAAATTTAAATGGATCCACACGAGTGGAAACTGGAACCCAAATCATTCAAGCTTCTGATCCACAGGTGGGGGGCACCAGAGGTGGACCCCTTTGCTTCTCCTCAGAACTATCGACTGAGCAAATATTGCACCAGAACTCCCCACAGCCAGGCATGGAAAGTGGATGCTCTGCCCTTTACATGGGAAAATCTCTCAATCTATGCCTTTCCCCCCTCTGCCCCTCTTCTCATAGGTTCCAATAAAGATCAAACAGGACAAGCCAAGGACAGTCCTGATTGCACCAGACTGGCCACGCCAGCACTGGTACCCACTTTTGCGCAGTCCGACAGTGCTACCACCATGGCACCCGCCTCAGACCCCCCCCCTCCCTGCTGCCCCAGCAGGAGGGCCAGATTTTGCATCCTCAGCTACAAATCCTGAACTTAGCAGCCTGGTTCATCCCCTTAACTCATCACCAGCAACCCTCAGCAAACAGGTGCTGGATCTCATCCTTGAGGCAAAGAGGCCTAGTACTAGAAAATCCTACTCAGAAAAGTGGAAAGATACTGTTCTTGGAGCCAGTCTCAAGGAATGGATACAACTGTGCCCAGCTTACCTCATATACTAGATTACTTAACAGACATGCTCCACAAAGGCTTCTCCTTCTCTTCAATTAAGATTCATGCCTCTGCCATTTAAGCTCATTATAATACTGAACCACCCCTCTTTCCTCATCCTCTGGCCAAACAGTTCCTGAGAGGAGCCAAAAAATTTAAGACTCTCCAGGAGAGCTCCCACTCCAGCCCAGGACCTGAACTTTGTACTGGAAAAAAAAAAGTCATACTTCCACCCTTTGAACCTGCTGCTTCAGCAGAGTTAAAATTCCTCTCCTGGAAAATAGCTTTACTTCTAGCCATCACTTCAGCAAGAAGAGTGTCTGAATTGCAGGCCCTTATGGCCGTGGAACCCTTCATTATCTTCCATGTGGGCAGGGTTTCCCTCAGGACTAACCCCATCATTTATGCCAAAGGTGGTTTCTAGTGTGGCTTTAAACCAATCCATTCATTTGACAACCTTTTTTCCCTAATCCTCAGAATAAAGGGGAAAGGATCCTGCACTCCCTAGATGTGCACAGCCAGCTTAGGTTCTATCTGGACAGGACTAAACCTTGCAGAAAATCTGACCAGCTGCTAGTCAGCTTTGCTACAGGGGCAGAGGGCAAGGCCATTTCAAAGCAAACCATTTCTAAATGGATATCACACTGCATCCATTTCTACTACTAACTATAGGACACCTACCCCACAGGGGATCAGAACACATTCCACTATGGCTACATCAACCTCTGCAGCATTCTCAGGAGAGTCCCTACCACGGACATCCTGGAAGCTACAACCTGGAGCTCTGTACACACTTTAACCAAGCATTACTACTTGGCTAAATTTTCCAAATTCAGAGCTGGATTTGCCACAGCAGTCTTACAGGCCCTGCTTACCAGCCCTAATACTTCTTGGCTGCCTCCATCCATCCTCAGCTTTGGGAATCAACCCAAATGTGATGACTGCAACAGTGAAACACGAAGAACATAGTACAGTTGTGTACTATGTACCATAAATGTAGATATTAGTGTATTCACTGTTGCAGTCCTGGTTACCCCCCCGACTTCTCTATACTTCTACCTATTCTTTTCTTGGCCATATAACATTGGTATTTGCTTTCTACTGGGGGTGTTCCACACCATGTAACTGCTTCCTATTGTGGGGGCTCCTGACATCTGGGGCAAGAAAAACTGATGTAATGGCGTCGGCTGCATGTTTTATACCCCTGACAACCTGACGTCATGGAAGAGTGACAGCATCCGATGCAGAAATCCCAAGACTCTGGTAGACTGAGGGCTACCTGCAGGCAGATAACTCAAATGTGATGACTGCAACAGTGAATACACTTGAACATCTAAATTTATGGCAAGTGTACACAACTGTACACTCTCTCTCTCCCAGGAATGACAGTGTCTCTCTTGTCAATGAGGGGACACCCAACATCCACAGAGGAAGTGGCTAACACCTGGTTCATAGAAGCTTGTAGGTGCTACACCACAGGGATCCAGGGTAAAATATGAGTGATCTGAGACAACTAATGGCCACAGCGGCGTCACCCACCAGCAGCTGAGGCAAACTGTTAATCTGCTGTGATGGCAAAGGCAGTTTGCTTAAATTTTCTTTTTTTTTTTGTAGCTCTAAGGAGGACCAACAGTGAGACTGACAGACTTTCATGATCAAGCCACAAATGTGTACTCCACCCCCTTGAAAAACGAGCAGCAAATGCCAATAAAACAGTCTTTAAAAGTCACTGTTTTCACCAACAGACACACAGTAAAAAGCACTATAAAACACTCAGCCAGCCCCACAAAAGGGGCAACAATTTCTCCACATAAGTGTTCAGTTATTTTAAACAACTTTTAAACTGAGAAAAATATAGAGCGCTCCCCTTTAAATCTACAGTACAATCTCATGACAGTATGGTAAAAAAACACCTAGCTTTAAAATAATGTTCCTAAACAAGAACATTAGCAATAATAAACAAAATTATTAAATGGAAGGTTCTACCCCCCCCCCCCGCCCAAAGGGGAACTCATCTGCCCAGCAAAGGAAAAGCACAAGCAGACTGTCGAACCTCAAGAGTGTATTCTTCGGCAGCAGTAACGCTGTAAAGGACTTGGAACCAAAACCTGTCTTTTTAGTCAGGTCTCTGAGCTGACAGTTGGGGTATGCGAAGGTACCCATAAGCTTTGCAAGTTGGCAGGCTGTTATATCACTGGCAGTATATACACCACCCAGCCAAGGATACTACAGCAGTAATCAATATGACAAACATCAATTCAGTGGAAATCACTAATTTACAGATTTATATTTTATATACAGATATAATTTCCACATATGCAATATATAAAATGCATGTGTGGGTACACACACACACAAAACTAATGAAAGTCATAGGTTTTAAACCCCAGTGACAAAAAATGGAAAACCTGTTTCTGTACTCAGTGCCCTATAAAACTCTTTAGGGGTGATCAGAGTCTTGCCTATCAGGCTGTTAGGTACCCAAAAGTCCAACTTGTACCACCACAGATTGAGCAAGCCTACTAACATTAGAACCAGAGATCTAAATCTTTTTAAATAAAGCAAACTAACCTGGTGGAATCATGTAGTACTTATCACTTCTATGAAAGGAATTCTCTCTACAAAAGTTAAGACGTGTGGTATAGTCTCCCTTCAAGAGAGAAGCAGACAACTGGATGGGTATTCATAAATTCACCCAGGTATGACTTTGCGTTCATGGTGCTGCGGTAGCATTGTCGCCTCACAGTACGAAGTTGTCCTGTTCGATTCTCAGCTAGAGCTTCTTCTGTGTGGAAACATGCGTGAATGGGCGTACCTTCGTTGAAGGTTGTGCGTCAGAGCTGGCAACTCTGCACGTAAAAATCTACTGCCAATTACTAGCGGGCCAGAGTTCCGCTGTGGCGACCCCCAACTGGAAAAAGCCAAAAGATGCAACAACCCAGGTATGACTTTCTTGTTCCTCTTTGAAAAAAAGGAGGCAAAACTTAAAGGGGGGCACTGGCAAAGGAAAAATGATCACTAGGTCCAGTTGCCTTATCATTCCTATGATCCATCCACGTGCAGGGGCACATTCGCAAAGATGTTCAAATTCAATGGAAAGAAAATCAGTGAGGTTCCAGAAGATTTAAGTTGGGTAAGCTCACACAGGATTATTGGCTCAATAGGTTTACTAATGTATGTGAATGGCTGTAGCCAGATCTACAGATATTTACAAGGGAAAAAAAAAAAAAAAACACAAGTTTATATAGGCTTCAATAGCATCCAGAATTTAGAGGGAAAGCTTTGGAAAGTCTCTCATCTGTGCTAAAATAATGATTTTAGATTAGACACTGTTCACTGTGAAAGGCTGCTGGTTGTAAGCCACTGACAGACAGATCAGTTTGAAAGATGATGAATTTGTCCCTGATCACATCAGCAGAAGGAGTGATGCCAAAATTGTGAAGGACTACTGGTAAGCAATTACAAAGAGAGGAAAAGAGAGGGGGAGAGACACGCACAGACAAAAAGATAGGCTCACTGGCTGAACCCTGAAGTACTCCCATGGTTAATTTGTTTGGTGGTAGAGAAAGCACTGATCTGTTGGACTTGTCTTGGTTATGACAGCTGGCGATCCAAACAAGAGATCCGCAAAAATAAATAAATAATAAAAGCTTTGTGAAGAGAGCTTTTCATGTGAAGAGAACTTTTCAACAACTGAGGTATAGTTTTGCAGACTGAATGTTCTTTATAAATCTATAAAAGGCCACAAGTCATGAACCCATTTTACATTTTTTTTTTTTTTTTTTTTTAAACATGCATGGTCTGTGGTACTGCTGGGCCATAATTTTTTCAAAGCCTACTGCTAGTTGTTGGGTTAGAAGCCATTTTTATGGATGTATTTTAAGACTTAATTTTAAGTTAGCGAATGATGGCAGCCTGCATATGGGTCTGAAGTCAGAGAGCTTTCAAAGGTTTGTCTTTGGTAGATATGTAATGTGATCAAATTTCCATGAAACCGTGTGGCATTATTAAACTGAGCTGAAAATACGAAGGGTAAGTTTTTAAGAAACACACATGAAGTAAATGTTACAGAAACTATGATCAAAGAGTTGTGCAACTGAATGCATACTGTTAATGCTTTGCGTTAGGGTTTTTTTTTTTTTGGGGGGGGGGGCAACAAAACACTTTTACAGGCTATCTGAAGTTGCATGCGCAGGTAAACTATTTTGGAAATGCCTAGTGAAGATATTTACCTCAACCCAGTACAGTCTGAGTTTGCCCCCTTTACTACACCGTTCTGCTCACAGGAATGTAAACTTCACTGCTATTCTCATTGTGTGTCTGAGGGCAAGTAAGATTTCAGGAAACTGTGGTAAAATGGACTGCTTACACATATCTGAGTTATACTGCAGCCCAGGTGCACTTTTAGATAACCATCTGAATTGCCATGACTTGCAACAGAGTCCCAAAATGTGGTGACTGAATGACCAAAAATCCAGACTTACATATACTAAATCTGAGACTGCCATTTTTCAGCAGTATGGTGATTTGAGTTGCTATATACATATTCAGGGAATGTTGTGCAGGGTTTGACCCCCCCCCCATTGCAAAAAAAGAAAAAAGTTTGAGAGAAAAACTGAAATGTGTTCTACTGTACATTTGGCCTTTTTTCAGCATTTCAGGGCTTGGTATTAATTCAGTGACATTTCAAAAGGAAGCTGCTCTTTTATCTTCCAACTCTGCATGATGTGATTGGAAGGACGCAACACTGAAACAGTACTAACATGCCTGTAAATCACCACGGTGTCGAGTGAACATATACAGAGGTAAGCAGGGTCCAATCTGCACTTTGTACTTTAGCTACTAATAGCAGTTCCATGAAATGGGCAAAGTGAGAAGAGTGAGTTAAGAAAAAGTGAGCGAGTCCCTATATACCAAGTAGTGCTTTAGATCTTTCAAAGGGCTAGTACAGACAGACTGGCCTGGTGGCACTGACTGCATTTGCTTGTATAAAGCACCTTGTGCAATTCTGCTGGCTATCAGCATGAAACATCTAGCAAAGAACAACTTTCTGTAAATTTGTTTTCCAGTCCAGTTGCAAGAGGCAAATAAAGTATGTAGGTTGCTACACAGCTGAAAAGCTGGGTATGAAGTGGACTGAACCAATAAAGCTGGCTATTACCCTAGAGTATCAGCATGTGTTTACATATTTCAGTGTGGTATTTCCATAAGACATTGTCTACCTCCTAGACTGTCCCAGGGGATGAAATGCACACTGAGCATAAGTTTTACAGCAGCCACTACATGGACCTGTAAAATTAACCACCTTGCAAAGTATTCCTTTGAGAAGATACAGCATACACTAACTGTGCTACACATCATTAGCATGCTATAATATTCCCATATGGAAACAACGTAGAATACTCTGCAATACTATGGAAACTTTTCTGCAAGTAATTGGCTGCATCAGGCCAAGACCATCCCTTAAGAGTTGTACAGAGTCCCTGATGAAGTCCATTGTCAAACTTGTGGTACCACTGGCACAAATGTCCTTACACAATGTGATGAACATTTTTCCTGCTGTACTAAACACTTGTTACTTGTATGTTTCTAACACACAACAGGGTGTTACCTATGCTTCATACTTTCAGTCAATATTAGCTTTAGATAGCACTCCCAGAGACTCTGGAGAGTAAGTGATGCTTTGCACAAAGTTACAACTCTGTCTGATCACCTGGTCATCATCAGACAAGTAAATTATCTTATAAAGGATATTTCTGCTATAGCAACCGTTTGACCCGTCTTCTTGTATTACCTTGCAGTGAACAGGTCTTAAATGGCAAGCCTTTTGCTGTTAACAGATCTTTTGATTCTAATCTCCCGTAGCATGTGCGCTTTTCTGTTCTTGTACACTCTTCACACTGTGAAGACATGAAACCCCGATTATAATCCAGAGAACTGGAGTTTGAATGGAAGAGCCTCAGCAGGAAGGATGGAAGTCAAGGCCCACAGTTGGCTTGCCCATTCTGGGAGAAGATGCATCTTGCACATCTTGTGGGTGTTACCTAGAGGAAGTACTGGATGTTACACCTTTGGAGCATAAGCCAAGGTAACTCAGTGCATAAAGGATACCTCTTTACACTGTTCATGTTAACCTGATGGCCCTAGGACCCTTGCATGCCTAGCCAAATATAACCAGTTTCCCTAGGATATCAAGATATTAAGTGAAACTAAATCAACTACTGCCCCTGTCCAACAGGGACACAGATGAAACTCCCAGGGTGAATTTGCAATTCCCATTCAATCATCCAAATTATGCTTAAATAGGGTTAGTGAGGGACTCTGCTTCACCTGAACTGGAAGTTTGTTCCAGAAGAGAGGTAGCCTCTGTGAGACGCATTTGTCTCTCAGCAAGTCCTGCTGATGTCACATACTAGGTTGAGTTCCCTAGAGCGAGTGCATCTTGTACCATCTGATTTACGAATGTGCAGCATTTCCATTAGAACAGGACCCAGGACTGCTTTATATGCAAGGCAGAGATCACCTCAGAGTAGTCTGTAAGAGTATAGTGACAGTGATATCAGTCCGTCAATGTATGACATATGCTTAAGACCCTGAATTTTCTTTGTAAGAAACCTTTGAGGTCTTTCCAGTTGCTGCAGGTGCCTGCTAAGGTACATAGAAAAGGTAGCAGCATTGTACTCTATTGGCCTGAGTGAGGAGTACGGGTGGGGGGGGTATAACCTCTCTGCATCCAGAATGAATGTCCTTACTTATGAGGTAGGCAATGGAGAAAGCCTGTCTTACCACTGTGGAGACGTGGTGGTCAAAGGAAAGGTAGTCATCAACCTGTGTGCTCAAATATCTCACCACCGATAACCACATTAATACAAAACACCCTAAGTATGCAATCTGCAGGAACATCACCCTTGCCAAAAGGTATTATAATGCATTTTTTTCCATTAAGTTTTAGCTCGTGCATTTGGCACCAGTTGTTGGTCTATGCAAGTCCCCCTTGTAGGATAACAACATTGTTTGTGAACTAGGTGCAATCAGCGTTCTCAAATCAGCAAACTCTGTCAGCCATGGTCCTTTTGTTTTAGGTATACACAACCAAGAAGTAGATTCCAAATAATAGAGGCCCCAGCACAGATCCCTGTGGAACATCATTGGTTATGGGTCTGCTGGTGGAAGCAGTCACCTATTTTGACTGTGTGCATTCTGTGAGCCAATTTGCAACCCACCTGACAATATATAGGTTGATCTCCAGCTGGGCGAGTTCATCAATGATGCCCGAGTGGGAAATAGTGTCAAAGGCCTTGGTCAGGTCCAGGTAGGCTGTAAGCATGGATTAGCCTTCATCCAGGGCTTTCATGACAGTCTCAAAGAAGTCCACCAAGTTCAACAGGCAGAATTTCCTTCAACTAAACAAAACTGGGTCAGGCTTTTGGCGGTCTCTTATCTTTGTTGATTAGGTCTAGGATTATTCTTTCCATAGCCTTGCAGATTAGGCTGGTCAGGCTTAAGGGTCTATAGTTCCCAAGGTCTCTGGAGGTGCCCCCTTTACGTAATTGAATGACTGTTGCTGTATTCCAATCAGCAGGTAAAAAAACAGTGCTTAGACTGTGGTTAAAGAGAGTACCCAGCGGTGCAGCTAGTTCCTGTTTTAATCCATTAAAAAGAATGCAGCCTGGGATATTATCAGTTCACATACAGGCTGTGTTTTTGGCTTTGGAGAGAGCATTTATGACCTGCTCTTTTGAGATTCTAGGTGGAGGGCAGGTGATAGGGATGTTGTAGGGGACATGTGGTGGGTACAGGTGGGAGAAGTTTTCACTGAAACTGCCAGCTAGCAGGTTGTCTATTTCTGCAGTTTCACTATATATAGTGCCAACGACCACCACTTCTGTGCAGATCTGGGTTTTTCCTTTAAGATTTCAGACAAAGCTAAAGAAGGCCTTATGGTTACCCTTGGTGAAGGAGGCCAATTTGGATTCATGGTTGGCTTTAGAATGCCTTATGAGGCGTCTTATTTACTTGTTTATGCAGAGGAGGGAATGCTTCCAATTCAGAAACCGTTCCTTCCTGCTCTTGGACAGCAATTTCTATCTTTTACTGTATAGCCTGTTAATGGCAAATATCCACCAGGAAGGCTTGTTCTTTGAAGATCTTGTTTTGATCCGATCAGGTATGTCTAAGTAAATACATTTGTACAGACACAAACAAGGCACTGGTGTAAATCTTGGTATAGGTTTCCATGGGTCACATATTAGGTTGTAATTGGCTTTGGAGAAGTTTTTTTTAATCTAATCGTTGTTAATGGGGGGGGGGGGGGGGGGCAAAGGTTTTGTTACTTTTAATGACACTGATTTATGATCAAACCTCACTAGGGAGGGCTGCACACATGTGGTGGTGCAACGATCACCCATGACAATGAGTACCAGATCCAGAATGTTTGGGCCCCCTGTGAGGTGTCAACCAACTGATCCAGAACATTGGAGCTGAAGTCCAAGAACCTTTGGGCAAGTGTGTTAGTACACATATAATTTACCCAATCTACTGATGGGTCTCCTAAAACCAGGGTGTTTGGATGCATCTTGAGCGATCCAAGTATGCAGTGTGGGTATCCTGGTTTATGGAGGAGGTCCTACAACTGGCAATTACTTGGAGAGAGGTCTTACCTACAGTCAATTGGATCTGGATTAATTCAAAGGTAATCATTTTGTTTAACCAATCCAGAGGTATAATTATCTGATGAACATCAATATTCCACCTCATTTAGGTCTCGCACTTTCAGTTTGTGGTCTAAATGTGTGGAAGACATTATAATGCAGTATGGCTGGGATGCTTTCTGAGACCTTAAACTAAGCCTCTGTGACTGCAAAGACATCAACAGCTAAGGTAAGGACTGCTTTAGTGCATGCAGTTTTAGGTTTAGACTCCTAGCTTTAGCAGCATAACCTTGCGGCTGCTTTCTGAAGATATTTTTACATCTGGAATTTTGTTGCGACATTGCCTAAAAAGGCAATACTGGGAAGGCAAAAGCCATCATC
This sequence comes from Protopterus annectens, assembly GCF_019279795.1. NCBI lineage: Eukaryota > Metazoa > Chordata > Ceratodontiformes > Protopteridae > Protopterus > Protopterus annectens. The sequence goes on from NC_056741.1 coordinate 763,317,778, forward strand.
AGAAACAGAAATCCCAGGGGTGACAGATTAAGACCATCAATGGCAAAGCAGAACGGTCTACCTACCATATCACCCCAGGTGGACAGGTACTTGGATCCCCTTAGAATGACACCAGAAACTAAGCCAATTGTTGAAATCGATCATTTTTTTTATATTGTATCATCTTAGGTGAAGGTAGTATGCTGCTCAAGGCTACTGACATACCTGTGCGAGACACAGAGTTCAGTCATATCTCCCTTCACACAGTACAGTTCAGTACGTTATGTCACAAGTCATTCACACCAACGTGAACTATGACAGTCCTAACAGTACTTATTGTGGACAGACGCGAGTGCATGTGTGTGAGATCTGGTTGATTCTGGCATCAGACAGCTGAAAAGAAGGTTCTTGTCCAGCCTGGTGAGTGGGATAGCCATGTGTTTCACTATAGAGTTGCCTATGACCAAAAAAAATTTGTTTAGATGCGCTTTGCCTTAGGGGCTTGTTTGGCGAGACACTTGGGCTTGTGGGCGTGTGTACAAAGTGTTGTAGGTACTGTATTAGGTGTAGCATGTTTGTGTTTCGAAATTTTCTGATATTTACGTAAACTGCTGGTGAGTACCTCCATGTATGATGGTTTGTGTGTTGACAGCGTGGTTTGTGCAAGAAGTGTAGTATGTGGGCTGACAACCTATCCAGTGTCACTGTTGTGTGAACAAGACAACAAGGATTCCAAATTCTTAGTGTATATGCATCTCTCAAGTGTTTATTAGGCCAACGACCACGAGGACCTTTTTACGCCAAGCCATGCATCCCAAAACCTCTGATAAATTCTGAGATCCATGATAAATCTAAGCAGGAGTTTGGGAGAAAAACCACTTACAGGTTACCTGTGTCCATTAGAGAGAAGTGCCAAAGCAAGAATGAATTTCTGGTTTCCCTTCCAACTGTCCAAGTTGCACTTGAATTGGGCTAGGGAGGAACTCTACTTCACATGGATGGGGAGCCTGTTCCATAGATGGGGTAGTCTCTGGGATACACACCTCTCTCCAGCTGGACCTATTTATATCACAGGCAAGGTTTGTCTTTAGAATGGGTAATTCTGGTGCAGTCTCTTTTGTGGATATGCAGAAGGTTCAGACTGGGATCTAACAATACCCTGTATGCCAGGCATAGATCTCCCCTTAAAAGCCTGTAGGAGACTGAATACAGGGATAGGGCCTTGAGGCAGTCTGCATACTTTCTGCATTACTTACAGCCTGTATTCTTTTAGTGAAGAATCTCTGTTGATATGCCTGGTTAGGTACACACCAAAGGGGGCATTGTACTCAATGATAGGTCTGATGAATGTCAAAATGACTTCCTTGGATTTGGATGTCATACTTTGTTTATAAGTTGTGCAATATAGAATGATTTCCTCACCACTGTAGACACATGACTGTCAAAGGCTAGATTACCATCTACATGTGTCCCCAAGTCCTTGACTACTGGGTTAACTCTTAAGGAGTGCATTGTCAATATAATTACCAGGGATTGAAGACTTACCAAAGGATATTATTATGCATTTCTTGGCATTTAGTTTTAGCCCATGGCTCTGACACCAGCTGTTTGTTTGTCAGCCCCTCCTGGAGAACATTTGTGTCAGTGTGAGATTCGATGCCAGCTCCTAATTTGCAATCTGCAAATTTAGCCAGCCAGAGACCACCAATATTGGTCTTGACTTCTGAGAAGTAAATGCCAAAAAGGAGTGGTCAAAGGACTTCCAGAAGGACTTCACTTGTGACTGGCCTCCACTGTAGAGGTGGACTCCCCCAATTCTAAACTTCCTTGGTGCTGTGAGTCAGTTGGCTATCCGCTATCCACCGGGTGACATACAGGTTTGAACCTAACCTCTTGAATTTCTCAACAATGCCAAAGTGAGGTATCATGTCAAATGCCTTAGACAGGTCAAGGTAGGCAGTGTGGGCAATTTTGCCCTCATCCATTGCTATGGTGACCTTCTCAAAAAAGTCCACAAGGTTGAGTAGGCATGACCTGCCCCTAACAAAACCAAACTGGGTTGGGTCTAGTGTCTGGAGGTTTACTATATCCCTACAGATCCTCTCATGATAATCCTTCCCATGGCTTTACATACAAGACTAGTGAGACTTCTGGATCTTTAGTTTCCAGGGTCTGTGGATGGCCTACCTTTGTGCAGAGGGATGACTGTTGCCTTTCTCCATTCATGAGGCAATAAATCTGTTTGTAGGCTACAGTTACATAGCAATTCCAGAGACCCTGATAAATCCTGTTTCATGTTATTTAGAAGGTATCCAGGGATATTGTCTGGGCCCACTGATGTAGTGTTCTTGGTCTTAGAGAGAGCATCAAGGACTTCATCCCTAGTGATAGTAGGGACAGTTGTATATGATATTTCCTCTTGGAAGGTTGAGGGGGCGAGAGGGGTAAAGCTGGAGCTGAATTTATCAACCAGGAGGTGCAAGTCTTCTGGCTCAGTATAGGTGGCTCCATTTACAATGGGCTCTGCACACAATTGTGTACTGCCTTTGAAGTTGCATACATAGCTAAAGAAAACTTTGTGGTTGTCCTTGTCCTGGGAGGGCAAACTTACCTGGCCTTGTTATACTTTGTCCTCTGAGCTGTTGACGTAGTTGGAAGAGAGTGCTTTTATCCTGCTGGGTGCTGCACCTCTTAATTTTTGCCATGATTTTCTTCCTTCTGTTATTCAGCCTATTGATTTTGTGATTCAAATCAGGGTGGCTTGTTTTTTTGGAGTTAGTTCTGCACTTCTTCCTGGTGGGTAAAGCTGCCTCTATGCAGCTATTAACATGCTTGTATAGAGTTTGTGTGAACAATTCTGCATAGGCAGCAGAGTTCAGGGTTTATGGGGGCTTGGAATTTTGCCAGGTTCTCATTTAATAGGAGGTTAGCCTTAAACTAGTTCCTGAATATTCCAGGTTTAGCTGGGGATCCAGGTCTTATTTTTACTTCAAAGGAGACCATTTTGTGGTTTTGTGGTCTGACCTCACCACGGAAGGCATTACAGTAGGGGGTGTGTAGCACTCTCCCATATTAGTGAGGACCAGAGCCAGTATTGTTGCACCCCTGGTTGATGTATTGAATATCTAGTCCAAGCAGTTTGTGTTTACAAAATCCAGGAATCTCTGTGCAAGTATGCTTGATGTTGTATAGGATTCCCAGTTAACAGTGGGGTAATTAAAGTCACCCATGAATATGATATTGGGCCGGATGGTTACCATTACTAATAAGTTTAGATACATGGTATAGGTTTCCTGGGTCAGAGGGGGACCTACAGCTTGCAAGCAAGCATTGGATTCTGCCCGTTTGACCAGCCTTGAAATATATTCATCTCGGATGTAAATAGAGACATCTCCACCTTTAGCCCTTGCCTGTGAAGTAGCCGGCCTAAATATGTGGAAGGTATTATAACCTAGCACTGTTGGTGGCATTCTGCGGTGGTACAGCGTTAGCGTTACCTCACAGCAAGAGGTTCTCCCGTTAGAGTCTCGGCTTGGCTTGGGATTGCCTTCTGTGTAGAGTCTGCTTGTCCACCCCGTGGTTGGGTAGCATTCGAAAGACATGAGGTTGGGTGCGGAGCTGGCACCTTGGCATTTCATAAAAATCTGCCAATCATTAGTGGACCGGAGTTCCGCTGTGGCGACCCCTTACCGGGAAAAATTCAAATGACAACAACTGTTGGTGTGCTCTCTGCAACTTTAAACCATGTCTCAGTGACTGCACAGACGTCAGCATTCTCTAGGACAGTGGTTCCGAAAATTTGCAAGCTGGAGGACTCCTTTTGTAAAGGAAACATTTTGGCAGATCCTTATATTTTGGATTGTGTTTTCAGACAGACATCAATTAAGAATTAATATAAATAAAGCATACACTGCATTTAGGGCAACCCCCCAACCCCCCATGCAGCCATTCCAGTGTCCCATTACTTGCTATTAACTCCTCAGTTGCCATGTACACTGTTCAAATCTCACGGTGTGCATACTTTTTTGCTTTACGTTTACAATATTTATAGATAATTGGATTTAATTTAAAACTTTCATTTCAAATTTTATAGAACAAATGCTGATGGACATTTGCTAAACAAAGCAATACAGTCGCAACGAAAACACAGTTGGCATTAAAACTTCTATGACTTTGAAACTCGCCTTCACTGAAACATTGAAACCCACATCAAAAGAAAATGCACCTGGCCAGTGGCAGATAAAGTTTACATTTGGGCTGTTTCAAACCATAGGCCCCTTGCACACATTTTTAGAACCATACAAAAGTTATTTGCTTCACCTTCCTGATTACATTAAATACAGTACCAAATGTTAAGAGCGTGTTTTAAATTTACAGTTTGGAACATTTTTCCAGTAAGCAATGAAACAAAACCTATGAACCAATAATGACAAAAATGCCCAATTCAGAACATTTCAACCGTAAAAGGCCACTCAAACTTCTGTCATTGCAATACACCAATATCAGTCAATATGCACAATCTCGGCAGAAGTAAAAAAATCATCTGAAAAGTTCCACATTAAAGAGATCTGTAACCAATGAAAAGGTTTCTGGAAGCAAAGAACTTTATATTTTAGTGTTTCATCTACAAATTCAGTTCCTGCTACCCTTGAAGAATAAACTTTTTTTTTTTTTTTAATGCAACATAAACAGTAAGTTGGTAATACTGCATTTGGCCAAGGAAGGGATGATAGGAAGTTCCTAGGCTACTGGCCCAGAGGCCCTTCTAAGCCAAGCCAAGGAGTATAGCCCATGTTTAGACAGACTGGCACCCAGTGCCACTGTCCTGCAGGGAAACTGGTGGAATCCCAGGGATGTATTTTCTATTTCCCATCCAGTTATCCAAGTTGCACTTAAAAGGGGTAAAGAGATACTCTGCTTGACATGGAAAGGAAGGCTATTCCACAGATAGGAGAGTCTCTGGGATACAAATTTGCCTGCCAACAAGCCCTACTGATGTCACAGACCAAGTTAACTTGCAGGTATGCAGCAGTCCAATCAAGACAGGGTCCAGGATTGCCTTGTATGCCACACAGATAAACTCAGAGGAGTCTACATGAAACTGAGTAGAGGTACAGGGCTTTTAGCCTACCTTTGTAAAGTAGATTTTGAGGCCCTGGATTCTCCTAGAGAGGAACCCCTGTGGTCCCTAAAGCTGCTGCATGTGTTTTGCAAGGTACGTCGAACGCGGCACTGTACTCAATGGGCCTTATAAAGGAAGAATACAGGGATGTTATGACTTCCTTGTCCCTGGATGAAATACCCTTACTTATGAGGAGGGCCATGTAGAAAGCTTTTGGAACAATGGAAGCAACATGGTGGTCAAAAAGTCAGTTTGCTACCAATCTGAGTGCCCAAATCCCTCACAATTAAGTGTGTTAACACACTTATTTATATAATATGTGGGTATGTCACTCTCCTCAAAGGGATGATGCATTTTTTTTTGGTATTCCGCTTGAGGCCATGTTTCTGGCACCAGTCATTTGTTTGGTTGAGACCCTCTTGGAAAATGACAATGTCACTAGGGGGAATCTATGACAGTGCCCAGCTTGCAGTGATCTGCAAACGTGGTCAACCATGGATCACTGGTTTGTGCCTGCACCTCAGAAAAATATATCACAAATAACAAAGGCCCCAAGACCAAACCGTGGCATACTCCACTCAATACAGGTCTACTGCTTGAGGCGGCTTCCTCCATTTTGACTGGGTGGGGGGTTCTATCAGTGAGTCAGTTAGCTATCCATCTGGTAACATATGGATTAATCCCTAGCGGAGTGAGTTTATCCATTATAGTGTAAAAGGTTTTGGCCAGGTGAAGGTAGGCAGTGTGGAAGAGGAACTGAAAACAGGTTCAAAGTTACTAGGCATCCCAAACAAAGGGGGACACACTCAGGACTGCAGCAACCACCCCTTTAAAATACAAGGGTGTCAAGCAGCAAACCATTTACATGCCGTGAGAGCAGAACCCACAGCCTTCTGCATCAAGATGCAAGAATGTTACCTCTTCTGCTACTAACTGCTTTAGAAAACAAAACCACAAGAGTCACACCATTTGCTAAACTAAACAGTTGCACATTGTAAACAGACTTAGCATGAGCAGCACTAAACTAAACTAGTCTTCCCTTGAAAATGCACTTCAAACTAAATTCTTTGAAACATGCACGTTAAAGCAGCGTGGTAGTTGGGGTAGGATTCAGGCTCTTGTTTCCTGTAGCTAAGCTGCATGGATTTGAGCCCAAGTAAAATACTAACCACCTGCTAACCCTAACTAGGGTATTTCAATCTCTGTCACACACACACCTCCCACCTCCCCTCCCTCTTATACACACACACCTCCCTCTTGTATACACAGCCACACACACCTCAGATACACACATCCCTCTTATACGTACACCCACCTGCATCTTCTACATACACACACACCCAGCTACCTCACATTTTACACGCACACTTCCCTCCCTCTTATACACACACCTCCCTCATATACACACACACACCTCACACACACACACACACACACACACACACACCACACACACACACACACACACACACACACACACACACACACACACACCACACACACACCACACACACACCACACACACACCCACCACACACACACACACACACACACACACACACACACACACACACACCACACACACACACACACACACACATCACACACCACACATACACACACACACACACACCACACACACACACACACACACACACACCACACACACACACACACCCCACACACCCACCACACACACACACACACACACACACACACACACACACACACACACACACACACACACACACACACACACACACACACCTCACACACACACCTCACACACACACCTCACACACACACCTCACACACACACACACACCTCACACACACACACCCTCACACACACACACACCTCACACACACACACCTCACACACCCCTCTCACACACACACACACCTCCCTCTCACACACACACACACACACCTCCCCACACACACACACACACCTCCCACACACACACACACACACACACACACACACACCTCCCACACACACACACACACCTCCCACACACACACACACACACCTCCCACACACACACACACACACACACACCTCCCACACACACACACACACACCTCCCACACACACACACCTCCCACACACACACACACACCTCCACACACACACACCTCCCACACACCCACACACACACCTCCCACCCACACACACACACCTCCCACCCACACACACACACCTCCCACCCACACACACACACCTCCCACCCACACACACACACCTCCCTCACACACACCTCCCACACACACACCTCCCACACACACCTCCCACACACACCTCCCACACACACCTCCCTCACACACCTCCCTCACACACACACACACACACACCTCCCTCGCACACACACACACACACCACACACCTCCCTCGCGCGCACACACACACACCACACACCTCCCTCGCGCGCACACACACACACCACACACACACACACACACACACACACACACACACACACCACACACACCTCCCACACACACACACACACACACTCCTCTCACACACACACACACACACTCCTCTCACACACACACACACACACACACACTCCTCTCACACACACACACACACACACACACACACACACACACACCACACACACACACACCACACACCTCCCTCGCGCGCACACACACACACACCACACACCTCCCTCGCGCACACACACACACACCTCCCTCGCACACACACACACACACACACACACACACACACACACACACACACACACACACACACACACACACACACACACACACACACCTCCCTCGCACACACACATCACACACACCTTTCAACTGTACAGGTTTTCACAGTATGTCCAGATTTTTGAGTCATTTTTTGGTCCGTTTCTCATAAAATTTATGATTTTCTAGCAAATCCCTGGGATGACTTGATTGAAGTCACTTAATATAGATTTGTTTTAGACTTTATATCCTTCAGCAAAATGCATGCTAAAAGAAATGGTTATTCTAGCAGATTTCTAAATTTGAGAAATATTTAAAAATCTGTCCCTTTTTGGGGATTTGTCCCCCCCCATTCTGTGAGGTTTTGTCCAGAGTATTTGCACTAAGAAGTTGAACGGTATGCCTCTCAAGCCAAGAAATATGGACAAAGCCTGTTTTAATGGGGGGGGGGGCAAAACTAGGGACATATTTTAAACAATGCTCTTATAAACTTAGAAAATTGCTAGAACAGGACTGGTGTTAAAATGCATTTTCTGGAGAATATCAAGTCTGAAACTCAAATGCATGCCATTATTTAGTTTTAGTAATTTTAACAATTCCAGTGATTTTTCAAAGGCAGACACTTTTTATGAGGAAAGGACTAAAAATATAAGGCAAAAATACGGACATTCTCTTAAGACCTGTACAGTATAGAGGTATGACACACATACACCCACTACTTCCCTCTTACACCCCCCATACCTCTCATCCTCTTAGACTTAAGACTAGACCAGAGCAGGAATCTGGACAAAGACCCAAATAATGGGGGGACAAAAGCCCACAAATAGGGACATCACTTAAATATTGCTCTTACAAAATTAGAAAGTTGATAGAACAAGTTTTGCATTCATATGAATTTTTTAAACTTAGGATATGAAATCTTAATCTCAAATGTCTGCAATTATTTTCTGACTTCAGTCCTCAATGATTTTCCAGGGACTTGCTAGAAAAACACTTTTTATGAGAAACTGTCCCAAAATAGGAGTCAGAAATCCAAATATTCTGTGAAATTCTGCTTTGGAGTTATTCAGGCTTTGCTTAAAAAAAAAAAAAGACTTTCAGGGTCTTCTAACACTTGCCCTTGAAGTGCTGGGTCTTCTAACATTTGCCCTTGAAGTGCTGGAACAAAATATTAAGGATTAGCTCTATAGTACCAACTGTGTTACATCAGGGAGTGGAGCACTTGCTTTCCTGCAACTAGGCTAAATCCACCACTGCAACACGGGGGGAACAAAACAGTTTGTTTAAATTTCTCTTCAAGTTCCAACTGCCAGGTGGAAAACACAGGGCAAGCAAACAGCTGCTCAACCTCAGCTGCAAATGTGGAAGTTATTAGTTCCATCTTTTAACTCAGGGCAAGCAGCTGCTTAGCTGCGAATGCAGAAATTAAGCTGCTCAGCCGCAAACATGGAAGTCCCCCCCCCCCCCCCCCCGCATAGCAAGGTTGGTCTTCGATATGCTGCAGAAGTGTCTGCTCGGACCCCTAGAAATTACCATACAGGCACCAGTATCAGAATCGCAGCTTTATTTTATCTGGACTTTAAGGGTTGACATTGAGAAACTCTACTTAATTGGAATTGACACTAAGGGAAAGCAACAGATACATACTTACCATAACAATAGATCCAGGTTGTCAGATTTTCATTCTGTTCAACACAGGTTTGTTGGAGCCAATCAAATCTGACCTAGATACCATTTTTGAAGCTTCACAGATCCAGGTCTCTAACTCCTCCCCTACCCATAATTCCCTCCAATCCACCTTAGTACCGTAGATCCAATTTGCCCAACCAAATTGGAATTTGCAGGAATAACAGCACATTAAAGGCTAGGTATTAGCTTGACAGATATATTAAGAAAGGGATCAGAGTCCGATAGGAATGTTCACTGACCAGGTGAAAGCCAGATCAATTCTGTCACCAGAATCCAAAAAGGGATAATTTGGAAGGGGGCATGAAGGACAGAGGTTGAGGTGGATGAAAAGCAACACAGATCTGTAGTCATTATGGTAAGTAGACAACTTTACTGTCCTGCAGGGATAAACCATTTTTTTTTGCATAGAGAAAAGACATGCAGTGTGAGAACTATTTTGAAAGTGTCACCTTAGAAACTGACTTGCTCAATTTAGGTCAAGAAAAGGCAACAATTGACTGGATGTCCTGAAGTGCTTCAACCTGTGAAGGTAGGATCCAAGTTTGCAATGGAAATAAACAGGTCTAGAATGAATTCCCCTTTGTTTGAAAATTTGTGAAAAAACTGGTAGATCAATTGATAGTTTTAAGTTTACTTTAGATGTCATCTTGGGTAGAAAAGATGCACTGGTTCTTAAACTCAGTCTTTGTCAAAGTCTAGGTAACGGGATTTGTAGAAAAGGCGTGTAACTCAGATTTGTCTGGCTGATGTAATAGCTAAAAGTAAAATGGTCTTCCAAGGGTGAAATTTCAAGTCTATTATTGCTGTTGGTTCAAATGGGTCTGAGTTACATCCCATGGAGGTACTGGGTCTCTGATCAGAGGGTGCAGAATGTTCCCCTCAGAAATCTTTATAGATTTTGAGAGGCTATTGCAGTGTCATTCTGACCTATGTGGAAATTAGAAATAGTAGCAATGTGCACCTTGATGGTAGACAAACTAGAGCCACTGAGGAAAAATTCAGACAGACTCCAATACAGAATAAATGGGGATTGAAAGAGACAGTCTATGCCTTTCGACATAGCCCATATAGAAAGACCTTTCCACTTGCTATGGTAAACCTTTCCTGTAGATGGTTCAGATGATCTCAACTTCCCAGAAACAAATATTGGGAGAGCCTGACATCTCTGGCTGCAGTCAGAACTGGGGAAACAAAGCATTTAGTTTCATGTTTTTTCCCCTCAAACACCTTTATTAAAATTTTCACACATGACAAAGGCAATCTTACATTGCAAGTTAAGCATCATATAGCTAAATCAAATCCTGCCTCAAACCTCGTTCTTGATCTGCATATATTGTTCCCACAATTCCCATTTTTTCCTATGTCATTTGCTCCTTCCCTTTTCTAAAGATCCCAATTCCAGTTATTTTATCTCTCTTACTATATATTCACTACTTATAGTAAAGTTGGTCTAGACTTAGATTTCCATTTTTTTAGTAACTGCTTTTTTGGCAGCCACCATAATTAAGACTCCGCAAGGATTTACTATGCCAAGGCAATTCAGATTCTGTAGCATAACTTATAAAAAATCATCTCCCCAGTCAGTCCAATCTACTCATCCAGCAACTCCACAGTGGTCTGCAAGAAATCCATAAAGACTACCAGCTCATTACACTCCCAAAAAGTACAGTTTTGTACCTACCATAAATGTAGATGTTCGAGGATCCACATTGCTGCAGTCCTTACTATTGGGTAGTCCGCTGTCCAGTCGGCCCGAATACCAGAGTATATGGCTGACGTCGGTCAGGGCGCATTAGACTGACGTCAGTACGTCAGGGTACTAATGCGCATGACCGACGTCATATCCTAAGTCTTTTCTTGCCCCAGATGTCAGAAGACCCTAAAAAGACAAGGCCCAAAATACCTGCACCACAAATATGTACAATATATACAAAAATATATACAAAAATATCAGCATATAACCTCACCTACACAACCACCCCTAAACAGAGAGGGGAAGGAGGGAGGGTAAATTGGACTGCAGCAATGTGGATCCTCGAACATCTACATTTATGGTAGGTACAAAACTGTACTATGTTCTTCGTTCCACATTGCTGCAGTCCTTACTATTGGGTAGAATCCCAAAGCAGAGGTAAGGGAGGCTGGCAAATCATAAAGAAGTAGGAGCTGACAACATGCCTTGCAAAACAGCTGTGGCAAAACCAGCCCTAGACTTAGAGTAGATAGGAAGGTGATAATGCTTGGAGAAAGTATGCACTGAACTCCAAGTAGCTGCCTCCAAAATATCCTTAGTTGCCACCCCTTAGAAATGCTGTTGAAGTGGCAGTAGCCCTAGTGGAATGAGGCCTAATCCCAGCTGGAATCTCCTTGCCATGATGGGAATAACAAAATGCAATGCAAAACCCAATCCACCTAGAAATAGTTTGTTTTGACACAGGCTTGCCCTGCGAACTCAAAGCAAAAGAAACAAACAACTGCTGAGACTGCCTAAAATCCTTAGTCCTGCTTAAATAATAACGCAATTGCCTGTGTACATCTGAAGTGTGCAAAATCTTTTCCCCTTTATTTTGGGGATCTGCATAAAAAGTAGGCAAATGAATAGTTTGGTTTAAAGCCACACTAGAAACCACCTTAGGCATAAAGGAAGGATTAGTACGTAATGATACCCTATCCTTATGGAAAATCAAATACGGCTCTACTGCCATAAGGGCCTGCAACTCAGACACCCTTCTTGCAGAAGTAATAGCCAACAGAAAAGCAGTCTTCCATGACAAGTATTTCAATTCAGCAGTAGCCGCAGGCTCAAAAGGTTGTAGAGTAAGTTTTTCCAACACAAAATTGAGGTCCCAAGCAGGAGTAGGAGCTCTACGTGGGGGTCTTATATTCTTTGCCCTCAACTGCTTGAACAAAGGATGCGAAAACAATGGTGGGTCACAATCATAGTGAGCTGAAATTGCTGCAGCATGAATCTTAATGGAAGAGAAGGACAAACCTTTGTCCAATAACTCAGTAAGATATTGAAGAGCCACACTCAAATTAGGCTCAGAAATCTCCAAATTCTTTGCTGTACTCCAAAATAAAAATCTCTTCCATTTTTCTGCGTACACTTTCCTTGTACTAGGTCTTCTAGCTTCCATAATCACATTTAAAACTTGTTGAGGAAGTTGAGACCTGCTGTGTTTCAACACAGAATATGCCAGGCTGTTAGATGAAGAGAGTGAAGCTTGACATTGAGCAGATGACCGTCCTTCTGAGATAACAGATGAGGAATCAAAGGTAAAGGCCATGGAGGCTTCCTTACCAGACTCCTTAGTAGTGGGTACCAGTGTTGCCGAGGCCAATCTGGAGCTATCAAAATCATCCTTGGCTTGTCTTGTCTGACCTTTAATAGCACCTTTGGAAGAAGAGGCAGAGGTGGAAAGGCATACACATGAAGGATTTTCCAACTGAAAGACAGAGCATCCACTTTCCAAGCTGTGTGATGAAACCCCTTTGTGCAAAACTTTGGCAGCTGGTGGTTTAGTGGAGAAGCGAACAGATCTATGTCTGGAGTTCCCCATGACACTGTCAATTTCTGAAATACATGAAGATCCAGTTTCCACTCGTGGGGATCCATGATTTGTCTGCTTAACACATCTGCTAAGGAGTTCTGTGCTCCCGGCAGAAACCTTGCCTGAAGAGTTAGTTGCAAGCTTAGCGCAGTCTCCCATAAAATCATTGCTTGCCTGCATAGAGGATAAGAATGTGTTCCCCCTTGCTTGTTGATGTACCATATGACAGTTGTGTTGTCTGTTAGAATCAACACCTGTCCTGGAAGAAGTAACTCCTTGAAAGCCATTAATGCAAACTGGACTGCTAACATCTCCTTCATGTTGATATGTAGATGCTGTAGTCTGGCAGGCCACTTGTCTTGTATCCACTTTCCATTTAGATGAGCTCCCCAAGCAATGTCCGAGGCATCTGTCGTTAAAATCTGACTCGCCTCTGGCCGGGTCACAGAGAGTCCCTTGTTTAGGTGACATTCCTGAGCCCACCACAAAAATTCTTTTTGAAGGCAAGGTATTATTTGAATGACAGTGTCCAAATCCTGGCAGTGCTGTGTCCATACATTTTGAGATACCATTGTAGCTTCCTCATATGCAGTTTGGCATTGGGAAGCACCAGAATACAAGATGCCATGAACCCTAATGCTTGAAGGACTGACCTTGCAGTCAGCACGGACTGATGAGACAGTTGATGGAAGTAAAGTGATAGACTCTTTTGTTTGTCCGGGGTTAAAAGGCCATCTGGGCTGCTGTATTCAGTCTCACACCCAGAAAGCACATGTCTTGAGAGGGTACTAGACTGGACTTTATTTCGTTCACAGAATACCCTAGGCATCTTAGCACTGCTATAACATATTCCAGATGCTGGAGAAGGTCTTCCTTTTCTTGAGCCAGAATCAGGCAGTCGTCCAAGTAAGGATAGATTTGAATTCCTTTTAGCCTGAAGTAAGCTATCACTGGAGCCAGAACCTTTGTGAATACTCTGGGCGCAGTAGATAAGCCAAAGGGCAATGCAGAGAACTGATAATGAGAATTTCCAGCTCGAAAACGCAGATACTTCCTGCAACTCGGTCTTACAGGCACATGAAGGTAAGCTTCCTTGAGATCTAAAGTTACCATCCAGTGATCTTTGCCCAGCAGAGGTAAAAGCTGTTGTAACGTCAACATCTTGAACTTGGGAATGTCCAGATAAGTGTTGAGGATAGATAAATCCAAAATTGGTCTCCACGTGTTCCCCTTCTTTGGTACTAGGAACAGGCGAGAATAAAATCCTAGGCCCCTTTCTGATACAGGGACTGGCTGAATGGCCCCTATTTGGAGTAACTGAGAAATTTGCTTGTGAGCCTCTTTCCTTTGTGGAGGAGGAACGTCTGGCATGCCTTTGAAAGGGGCAATGTATGGAAATAAAACCTGTAACCGTGGTGAATGATATCCAACACCCATCTGTCTTGAGTAATTAAATCCCAATTTTCCTTGAAAAGAGACAGTCTTCCTCCCAAAGGAGCTGCCAGACGAGAATCTACTGGCAGCTGAAAAGGCAGGTCATTGGGTCTGCTTTCGAAAGGGCTGTTCCCTGCCCTCACCAGAAGTCTGAGCAGGTGAACTCCCTGTTCTAGGCCTAAAGAACCTTGAGCTCTGCCCCTACCACGTCTAGACCTACCCCTAGACTGGGAATCATAAGCAGGATATGTCCATCCCTTAGTAGGCCAATTTCTACTAAACTTCGGTGGCTGCACCTGCAAAAAATCTTTAACAGTTTGCATAGACTTAGCTTTGTCCTCCATTTTCTTTAAAACTGCTTCCACAGGCGAACCAAACAACACATCAGACTGTAAAGGAGCATCCAAAATCCTTGTCTTAACATGCTCAGCTAAATTCTGATCCCTCAACCAGGCATGCCTGCGAAGAACAGAACTAGTGGCAGCCACCCTCGAGGAGGCCTGTACAGCATCAAAACCACATTGCAAAGAATGCTTACCCACTTGTTCAGACACATGAACTAAATCCAGCAACTCTTTACACTCAATACCTTCCGCCAAAGCATCCACCTTAGATTTCAGTTGTGAAAGGAGATAATTTTGATATTTAAGCATGTGAAACTGACAATTCAACGCCTCATGGCTAAAGTGGAAGAAGTATACACTTTCTTTCCCCATCTATCCAAAGCCCTTGCCTCTATCAGTGGGAACAGGGTTTTTAACCACAGAGGCCTTAACACCTTTAGGTCCCTGAGAAACAGTTTCGGGTCTGCCCTAGGACTCTTAAAAGATACTTATGAGCTTCAGGCACCCTATAGTACCTATCAGGTTTAACAGGAGCAGGAGGCAAAGAATCAGGGTTCAGGGAAGCCTCTGCAAAACATCTTCCACCACATTCAACACAGGAGGTATAGCTAAGGGCCTATGCTGGGGCAAAACAAGAATTCCCTAAGCCTTTTCCTGAATCAGAGTAATCCTGGCCTTCCCATTTAAAGTGCTCCCTCATGGAATGCAGAGTCTCTGAAAATGAGAAATCCTCAGGAGGAGAAGCTGTAGGAGTGGAATCATCCACATCAGAATCAGAACAAGGAGGATACTCCTGCAAATCTTCCGCAGAAGACTCAGAAGCCTCTGAACACTGTTCAAAACTATCAAACTCGGTTCCACCCTAGGCCTCTTATCAGGAGGGGCATAGAACCTCTAATCATAGTAATCAAATCTTCTGCCATTTTAAGCATATGTTTCTTAGGCACAGAACCTGAAATGCTAGGAGAAGCCCCCACTGAAGCTGCACTTGGCCTACCTCTCAAAGAAGTTTTGGCAACAGAAGGAGAGGCTCTAACTACCTTGGGAAGAGAGGGAAGAACAGTTACCTGAGAAGCCCCCTCAGCCTGGCCTACCTCCTGAGAAGGCACATCCTGTAACAGTAAAGTCTCTGCCTGAGACTCCAAAGAAACTCCTGGCAAAACCTCTGGCTCCACTGAGCCTTCTAAAGAACCGACGTCCGGGACTGCCGGTTCATCAACCCTAGGCTTCGCTGTTTTGTCCTTGCGCTTCTTGGAAGCGGGCGCCGGAGCATCCGGCGGCATTTTATAATTGCAACGCTTCCCAAACACTAACCTGGCACAGTCTAACCGTCTCTTAATAGTGCGTTTGTTAAACCTAGCACAAGAGCGGCATCCAACAACGCCGTGCTCAGGCCCTAAACAAGGTATACACAAGGTATGGTAATCCCTATGAGGTATCTGTTTCCCACAAGAAATACAGTTATTCACTTTTTCTGACATCCGGTTAAATACTGAGGCAAGAAAAACCAAAATGTTCCCAACGGGGTACTTAGCCAACTCTGATTCGGTCTGAAACTCCGGCTTCGGAAATATTTCAGAACGCCAACCTGCACTCGCAAAACTGCTTCTGCATCGGACCATGCGGCAAAAAAGACTGAGGATATGACGTCGGTCATGCGCATTAGTACCCTGACGTACTGACGTCAGTCTAATGCGCCCTGACCGACGTCAGCCATATACTCTGGTATTCGGGCCGACTGGACAGCGGACTACCCAATAGTAAGGACTGCAGCAATGTGGAACGAAGAACATCATATGTTCCCAGCTACGTCTTTCTTGCCTGTCACACCTCCAACATTTGCTATCCACCTGAGGAAAAATTCTTTTGAGTCTACTTGGGGTATGAAAATAATACCAGCCAAAGATCATAAATGTTCTCAACTGTTGCATACTTTGGATATATACACATATATCCCTCCATTGTCTCTTTGTAAATTGCTTATCCAATCTCTCTTCCCAATCCTAAGCTCCTCTGAATGATTCTTATAATTATCATGAAATATTTTATATGCTTTACCAATTAATTCTTCATAGGCAGGTACTAGGCTATCGGCTCAAGGGCCTACGTAAGCCTAGCCAACAAGGTTCCCTGGCTTACACCACCCAAGAAAGTTATTTCCCTGTGCCACTCAAGTAGAGACACAGAAGTGATCCCCGGGGTGCATTTCATATTTCCCATCCACTCAAGATTTTTCTTGAAGAGTGCTAATGAAGAACTTTGCTAAAGGTTTGCTATTCCTTTTTTAAATGGCAGTTTCTGTTCTGGATTATATTAAAAGTCTACCAGTGCTGGTCTTTCACTTAGGCACCCACCATTTCTTTCTCTTTGCCTGTACTCAGATATCAATCCTTGATAGGGAAGGCAATCTCTAATCTGCAGCCCAAATAAATTCTTGGCCTCTTCCCATTCTATTACCTTTCCCCTTCTAGTTATTTGCTCCCAACAGCTTGGTTCCTTTGCCAATTTCTTCAATAAATTCTAGCTCCCTCTTGCCTATTACCTGCACCCCTGACCACAGTCATCCCTACCAGCAAAATCTCTTTTCTCCGTTCTCATGCTGGTTTGGTTCTTAGAATACTCCCTGCTATTTTATGAATATAATAATACTCTAGGATTATGGTTATTTTCCATAAGAGTCTGCATCCAAAATCCCAATCTCTCCTTATTTCTCGAGCTTCCTCCCTGTGTCAGCATCATTCCTTTTCACTAAGAACTATAGTTTTCTGCTTGTGCTACAAATGCAAGAGCCTTAACTGTGTTTCTGTAAAGTAGGTAATCCTAGTCAACCTTGTTCTACTGGTAGAATCAGCTTATCCCACTTAACTCTTGCAGTCTTCCCTTCCCAAATGAAATCCATCTCTTTTTCAACTGCTATCCACAACATCTCCTCCAGCTGATAAACATATGCCTGATCTGTGTAGAAGAGTAAAGGGACTAAACATTTTAATGGCTTGTATTTTAGTATCCATATCACAAAACTGCCAGTTTCTAATTTTTTGTATTATCTTCTGTTTAGTCTCTTCTACATATCCTTAGCTGCCACCACAGAATCATTTCTAATCCATACTCCTAAATACTTCATTTTATCATGTCCCCATAAATATGGATATTGCTGGACCAAGTAATGTGTGGGCACATAATTTACTGCTATTGCCTTTTAGTTTCATTAATTTTGTATCCAAAGATTTGAAACCGTTTTAAAAATATTCCACAACACTAATGTCCCTTTCTGATTTTGTCATGTATAAAATATCTGCAAACAGAGCAGCTTTGACTACCATACTAAGTATATCCTTGAATTTCTGAGTCACTTATTTTCTTTGCCAGTACCTCCCTGGACTACATGAAAAGAGACATGGAAGAGCTCTCGGATCATGTGGCCCAGGCAGGTATGACCCTAGCCCTGAATAGCATCCTGCCTTCGCCCATAATGATACCACAATATAAGGATAAAATGATTGACTTCAACAATTGGCTAAGCTTATGGTGTCAGTCAAAGGGGATCCAGTATCTGTCTGCCTGGGATGACATGATTGACAGACCACGATGCTTTGCCAGAGATGGTCTGCACCTGTCGCCCCTGGGATTCAGGTTACTAGCTAAGGCTCTTGCCACCCCTATAGTGCCTTTTTTAGGCAAACTTCAAAGGACAAAACCACCACCGTAACAGGTACAAGCATGCAAAATCTGAAGGTAATGCTACTCAATGCTAGAAGTCTAAACCTCAAAATGCACTCTCTCGAGGCACTCCTAAAAATGGAGAACATCGATATCTGTGCAGTAACTGAGACCTGGTTCAAGGCTCCAGAGAACACCCCTGCAATACCAGGCTACAACTCTTACCACACTTTTCGCCACCAAACCAGGACCAAACACTAAAGGTGGAGGAGTGTCAATATTCACCAAGGATATTCACACCACCAGGCTAGTTGGCCAACACAATGTGTCTGAAATTCTCCAAGTGCAACTAACACTAAGTAAGACTGCAATCCAAATTGTAGCTTGCTACAGATCCCCACCATACCCCAAGATTCTCACTACACCTTTCTAAACATACTGGAAAATATTAAGATAGAACCAAACACCCTAATACTGGGTGATTTTAACTACCCTGCCATTAACTGGGAAAACTACTCATGTCCCAACACCTTTGCGCAATGGTTCTTGGAATTCATAAATTCCAATGCCCTGGATCAACTAATCCATAGTCCCACCAGGGGCTCCAATATCCTAGACCTGGTCATTACCAACATGGGAAATCAATGCTCCATACCTATGGTCACCCCCTCGTTAGTCAGGTCTGACCATAAGCTATCACCCTTAACATCCACATCCCACCCCCACCCCCCAGTAAAGAAACCACCATAAAAAACTTCTCCAAAGCCAACTTCATGCTACTCAAGTCAGAAGTGACAAACTTCATAACACCCATGCAGACGGGAACTGAAAGTTCAACTGCTGAATCCTACACTAAGGCACTGTACGAGCACATCCACTCATGCATGAATCGTGCCATCGCAAATAGAACCAAAATCCTCTCATCCAAAAAAAGGAAGCCAATCTGGTGGTCCCCTGCCATAAACAAACTTTACAACAAAAGGAAGAAACTTTTGCAGAAAAGAGGAAAATCCCAGGATGCAAAAAACTCCCTTACTAGCCTCAGTAAGAAACTGATGCGCCTCAAAATCCTCCAAAGCTAGTTACGAAAATAAAATTGCCAAAGATTCCAAAGACAACCACAAAGCATTCTATAACTATGTCAAGAATCTAAATGGTAATGCTCAGATCTGCTCTGAGCTAAAACAGAATGGCATTAAATATACCGATCCAAAGGATATTGCCAATATCCTGGCAGATAGATTCAGTGCCAACTTCACCCCCCTCTCACCCCCTAAATGGCCCATCTCAATACCGGAAGATTGCCAAATTCCAGTAATAACGGCCACACAGGTACAAAACGCACTCTCTAAAGCCAAGAATACAGCATCCATGGGACCAGATGACATCCCGGGTTGTGTACTACATGAACTACAATATGAACTGGCACCTCACCTAAGTGTCATGTTTAATCATAGCCTCACCTCAGGTTTCGTGCCCACTGAGTGGCGCAGAGCTACAGTTATCCCAATCCACAAGGGGGGATCCACCTTGGATCCCGGAAACTACCGTCCCATCAGTCTGACAAGCCTTATCTGCAAGGCCATGGAGCGTATTATCATGGAACTTATAAACAAAGACATTGGCAACATACTGGACCCCACCCAGTTTGGGTTTGTGAAGGGCCGATCTTGTCTCCTGAACCTGATTGACTTCTTTGAATCAGTCTCCAGAGCCATGGAAAAGGGTAAGGTGGTCCACACAGCCTATCTAGACCTTGCCAAGGCCTTTGACACCATCCCCCACTCTGGAATCATAGATAAACTTACTAAGTTGGGCATTAATCCCTATGTCACCCAATGGGTTGCTAAATGGCTTACTGATAGAACCCACACTGTAAAAGTAGCAGACTCCAAATCCAGCTCCAGACAAGTGACAAGTGGAGTACCTCAGGGTTCAGTCCTGGGGCCGCTCTTGTTTGGCATCTACTTCTCTGAAGTAGAAGTCAACACTAAGGGACTCTGGCTAACAAAGCTTGCAGATGATTGCAAACTTGGAGCCATTATTGAATCCCCAAATGATGTGGATACTCTACAAAAGGGCCTTACAGAAACAGATGCTTGGTGCCAGAGCCATGGGCTCAAGCTCAATGCCAAGAAATGTATTGTTATCCCCTTCGGGAAAAAACATGTATCCATGAATTACCATATAGGTGGCAGTACACTAAACACAGAAAGTGTGATGAGACTTGGGGACACAGGTGGACAGTGGTCTCACCTTCGATAACCACATAGAAGGATTTCCTGACTGTTGTGACTACGTGGCACACCTCATCACGAAGGGCTTTTCATCCAGAAAAAAGGAGGTCATTGTCCCACTGTACTCATCCCTCATTAGACCCATTATAGAATACAATGCCCCATTTGGTATGTACCTCTCAAGACATCTGCAACAACTGGAAAGGCCTCAGAAATACCTCACTAAAAGAATCACAGGCCTAAAGCAGATGCCCTTCGCTGACCGCCTTAAAAAACTCCAGCTATACTCTGGTCGCATATCGTCCACTCAGAGGCGATCTCTGCTCAACATACAAGGCCATGTCAAACCCAGAGCTGTTGGACATGCTACACTTAAAGAAATCCCAATCCCTCAGAGCTACATGCTCCAGGGATCTAAACCTTGTCATCACAATAAACAAAACATGCTGGAGGGATAGGTTCCTGACCCAGAGACTCCCCAGACTCTGGAATAGATTGCCCATACATGTCAAGCAGAGTGCCTCTTTGGACCTCTTCAAGAGGAACCTTGACGATTGGATGGGAGAAAGGAAATTCACCCCAGGGATCACGTCAGTCGCCCTGCTAGATAGGGGTCCAGGAAAGTAAATAATGTGGGAAGAAATAGCCAGGGAATTGTTATGGCTAGGCTTGTATAGGCCCTAGGGCTGATGGCCTAGTACCAACCTATGAACCTATGAACAACCCTGTCTGGTTCCCACTACTCAAGTAGAAATTATCTGAGAGGATGACACCCACTTAATTTGCATCTTCAACCCCTCATATATTCTTCTAATTAACATATTAAATTTTATCAGGGGAAGTAAATGCTTCCATTGCGCCCTGCTCATAAAGTGACAGTCTACTCTGCAAATGCTTTCTCTGCATCAAGACCCATCAATAAAAAAGTGGTACTTTCCTACATTCTGCTTCCCTCTGGATCATCAATGTTCTGTTAATATTGTCAAATGTTTGCCTCCCTTCACAAAACCACACTGATCCATATCTATCAATTTTGGTATCACTTTTGCCATTCTTTTAGCCATTACAGAAAAACACTTTATAAAGGGTTAGTATTAAAATGGGCCTGTATGAAGCTGGATCCGATGGATCTTTAACCTCTTTAGGTAATACCGTTACCACTGCCTTTTTCCAGGATGCTGGTACTTCTCTTAAAATACTGTTAAACAAAACCTTCCAGATCTTTTAGTCTTTTTCCTCCTAACTTCCAAACTTCCACAGGAACACCATCTATTCCTGGGGACTGGTTATACATAGCCATTTTTATCTCATCCCTTCCTATCCTGTTAGCAATTGAGCCTCGTCTACCCCTAACTTTAGTATATTTAATTCTTCCATAATTTCCATTTGTACCTTTTCTTGATTTCCATATTTCTCTGCTTTACACAAATTTTCAGAAAATTTCCAAAATATTAATGCTTCTACAGGGTCTCTTATCTTCCTTGTTATAGGCTCCCTAAGCTTTGTGACTGCCCTTTCCACTTTGTCACCAGAGTTGTTGTACTAAGTTTTTGTGCTCTAGAACTATCAAAAAAAGTTGCTTAACAGCAATCTTTCTAAACTTGTGTATATTGAAATAATCCCTTATTTTCTGTTCAGCATTCTGAAATTGCTCCTTTTCTTGTTCTGACAGAGTCACCCTATTTTGCAATACTTCAGCATTTGTCAGTCCCTCTAAATTTGTTATTTAACTATCTCACTTTCTTTTATTTCCAACCTAATTTTAAACTCCACTTAAATTTTATCCCACTCCTTATCTAGGTTTTCAGAAGATAATTCTATCTTCTCTGTTACTTCCTGAATTAAATGACACAACCCATTCCTTAAATTCCTCTTTTCAACAGATGGGTGGGAAAGAGTCAGTGTCTCATTTTTATTCCATTACCTTATTATTTTAGTTATTATTGGTACATGATCTGAAATAGTGTGTTTCAAAACCTTCAATTAAATGCACATGTTCCTGCGAGACATAAAATTTATCTAGCCTAGCCCAGTGTTTGCATCTCTCGGAGTAATATGTAAATTCAGTCCAAACTCCTAGTACTGAATTGACATCTTCCATGCCTACCATTTTCATAAAATTTCTTCAAAAAAATCTACCCTCCCTTGTTAAATTTTCCCTTCTAGGCCCCCAGACAGATCTTCACTGTTGCAAAAAAATTCCAGTCTCCAACTGTAAGTAATATTCCTTGCAGAAAGATATTCTCTCCCAGAATTTTCTTAAGCTTCATTACAGCAGTTTTAAGGGGGATGTAAATGCATGCCATGTAATCCTCCTCCCTAGCCAGTAGCCCCTTAGTACTATGCATCTTTCATTATCTTTTTTTTCCCTCTTCTAGCACGTTTGGAGCTCCTCTTGCAATTAATACTCCCCCTTTTCCTTTGCCCCAAATATTCTGCTGAATAACTACCCTGAATACCTTTCTTTACCAAATTCACATCTTCAGTTCTTTCCAGGTGCATCTCCTGTAGCATAGCTATTTGTACTCCACATTTTTTAATGTAGTTCACTACTCCTTTTTTTATATTTCTCTGTAAAACCATTCATATTGAAAGACATTACAGAAAGAATAATCTTACACATACAGTTATTATTACCACCTTTTATATACAACTGCTCTTTAGCTAAATGTCTAGTTCCAACTTATGTTACATGTATCCATTTGTGCAGTCACATCCAACAGATTTTTTTGAGAAAGCCCCTCCCAAAAAAAAAAAAACCCTCTTAAAATCTATGAACTTCACACACAACTATGTATATCTTCAAATATTGAATAACACAAGTTCTAAGTTGAAAGCTACACAGACAGGCTAAAGTTAACCAAAAAGAAAGGCTAGTCATGCAAAGATGCATGGTACAACCTGTGCTATTAGTAAGTGCTATCTGATTTTGTACTTCTTTAGAACTCTCCCAGTTGAGAAAACAGTTGAATGCTTTCAGTAAACTTTTTGAGACATTTCTCCTCATCAAAATTTATTTATTTTATATTTATTTATTATTTGTTTACTGGGTTAGTCTGACTGGATACATATCCCTTTTCAGCAGAGACCCGGGGAGAAAAGCTCCACATTTGAAAAGAACGATACACAGACTATCAGCAACATTCATAGTATACAAAATACAGAGAGACTCATTACAAATACATTCTATTAAATTCCACCAGTACATGATGAGTAAATCTCCAGATATACAGATAGGTTAAGAAGTAAAGAGGTTTGAGCTTGTAATCACAAGGGAGAAGGATATATCTGCTTTCACAAGTTGATTCTATGGTTATACAAAGGGGGCAATCTAAGAGGAACGAACGTGTATAGAGAATTGGTTTAGAGGGATCTAGAGAAGTTTTAGGTGAGGAGACCTATAGATAATAGTGAGTGGGTGGCAAGCAGCTATAGGGTTAGTCAGGATTGTTACTGGTGAACTTGTTTCTTTGCCTTTAAAGGTGTTTTAGTCTGCCTTTGAAGTAGGTTTAATATAGAATTGTTTAGGTCTGAATACACCCTCAGAAGCCGGTGCCTGCTCAGCAGCTCCGGACCCATCTGAGAATAATCTCAGTGGCTGCAATACCTTGAGTTTCCAGTGGCCTGGCCGACTCCATGTGGGAGTGTGTAGCGGCCTGCGACTCTAAAGTAGCGGGCATCAAGGGCTGCGAAAGCACCTCAATGAGAACCGGCGACTTGCTTAGGAGAATCTTCGTCCGTTTTGGACCTCGGTTGCCTGTCTTTTTCTTTGCATTTTTTGTGAACTCCGGTAGTCGGACGGCTATCAGACGACATTGTATAATTAAATCTTCGCCCAAAATAGCTTAATGCAAAATCGTTCCGACGCTTAATAGGGTGTTGCTTAAATCTAGCACAAAACCGACAACTAGAAACATCGTGGTCAGGGCCTAGGCAAGGAATACAGTAAGAAAGGAAGTCCTCATGAGGTATTTGCTTACCACAAGAAATACAATTAACTTTTTCTGATATTGGTATGGAGAAAAAAATAAATAAATATTTCCCCAATGGGGTACTTAGATTTTAATGAAGACTTCGGATCTAAAACTAAGACAAAAATCTCAGGAGTCGGCCGACCGGCACTTGCGATCTGCTTCGGGCACCGCATGACAAGAAAGACAGAAGAAAATGGCGTCCGCTGCATCTTTTATACCCCTGACTACCTGACGTCAGGGAAGAGGCAACAGCAACTGACGCAGGACCCAAGACTTTGGAATTCAGGCCGACTGAGGGCAACCTGCCAGCAGGATAACCCAAATGTAATGACTGCAACAGTGAAACACGAAGAACATCTCTCTCACCAGATATGCAAGTTCTCAGTTAGATATATAAAATGTTGCTGACATTGTGTGTAACTTGAGTGGTTGCCGAGATATTGTAAGCTGTTTACAAAATATTACTATATGCATTAGTTATGGTTTACTGTAATTTATAAAATTCGGTTTAAGACCTATAACCTAAAGAATACTACTGCTATAAAAATAGTTTGTGCTGAACAGTTTGCCATCTAGACTTCTTTCATAAACCTACGGTTCCAGAAATAGGAACATTTGTTTGAAATGTGATGACACAATTTGATCCGGTCAAAAAGCTTAGGATCTGCGCAATGAAAGTTACAGTGCAAACTTCCTGAACTCTATGGGAGTGAATGAGTTCAGGAGCCACTACAGAGTTCCTACAAGTCAGTGCTTGTGGGACTCGAGTACTCTGCATAAACATTCAGGTTTCCCAAGGGCAGGTGGCTGGAAGTCAGGATGCAAGGACGTGTCCTGGACATAATCCTACTAAACTTCCAGAACTGGAGGAATAGATAAACGTTTAGGCTCAGGAAGACTAAGAAATTGCCTTAGCACTTTCCAGAAAATTAGATATTCCAGAGTCTCCCAATGAAAGGGCTCCATTTTATGTAAAGTGCCCCCAAAAGAGAAATCCCCAGTGGTGAAGGTGAGGCATCTTCGGACTTGGAGTTGGCACAGGACCCATTAGAGAAAGTACAGTTGCACAGGTTGAACTTTACATAATAGTAGATGTTCAAATTATCAATGCTGCAGTAACCTTAGCTATACGAGGTGTATCGTGCCAAGGATATAACATAGCCAGCTGCCAAAGCTTCAGGGCACCTTCACATAATCAAAACTGTCAAGCAACTAAAGCTGACCTGACTAAAACGCAGGTTTGGACGCAAGCCCAAAACAGCTTTCCAGCTGTCAGAGAGGGAAGCTGATCCATGAAAGGGCAATGCTAAGAAAGAAAAGAAAAAAAAAAAAAAAAAAAGAACAAAAAAATGTAAAATACTGCTCAAGGCTAGGTTCATACACTTGTACCCAGCTTAGTCACATATTCCAAGCGTTCCACCATATCACTTTTCATACAGTCCAGGAAAGTATGTTTAAAGTAATTTAATCCCAAGTGTATGAGACTATGTTATATGCATACTCTTAGTGCAAGAAGCAGAGTGCATGCATGGAGGGCATGAGAGGATGAGAATGAAGAGGGAGGAGATTGGGTCAAAACGGACTTGGTGAAGAGGAACGCAACAGCCTGGCTTAGTCATGGAGGATTCCTCAGAGGGTCTAGGCCCACAGGACCCATAGGCTCTCTGTTTTGCTTGAGATTATTTTTGTACTTTTTTTTCCTCTCCTTTCCAGCTTTGCTGGGCTAGTCTAGTTTTATTAGGTTAGTTCCTGACCGGAATATTCCTACAATACCCATGCATATGATTTTCAAAAAAAATCTATTCAACAGACTGATTCAACCTTACCCTTCATTCCAGCTTCCTGTTCACCTTTCCAGCAACAGGATCAGAAAAGGAGAGGAGAGAAGAGAGGAGAGCCATATTTAAAGGGGCACTTAGAATCTCATACTCCATGACATCTGGGGTAGAAGCATGTCTACTAATAGATTGAGACCCAGTTGATGCTGCCTTACAAAATGCAGAGCTATAATTGTTAGAGCTTTTGGCTACCTAGCAATGAAGATCATACAACTCCAGTAACTCTCGTCTGCAGTCTTTACCATTAATCACCTTCATCTCGATACTCATCTGCTCCTAAAGGGTCAGCTTGGAAAAAAATATATATATATGTGGGACACTCAGTCTGATACTATGAAAGGGACACTCAGTCTGAAACTATGAAAGGAAGGGCAGCAGCAGTGTACACTTTCTCCAAAAATCTGTTAAGGACTCCTGGGAGGAGCTGAAACTGCTTCCTTTTTAAGATGCAGGGACACCACATCTGGATCAGCTAACAGGTTTCTATACAGGTACTCCTTGGGAATCCTTGTTCCTACCAAACCAGTAAGGCCTCCTGGGAGCAGAGGAAAGAGAGCCAGACTGCACTGATGCATTCTAAAAACCATCTGCAAGGACCTCAAGCACTGGAGAAGCAGGTAGTGGCCTAGGCTCAGGGAGACCCATGAAGACCCTATATCTGTGCTGGGCCTCAGAATACTCCTTGGAATCCCACTGCAAAGTCACTTTCATTTTGTGAAGAGAAGCCAAGAAAAAGTGCAGTGGTAGCGAGGCAAAAGACAAAATGCCAGGATGAGAAGAACTAGGCTGTGGATCAACACACACTTCAAAGTTTACCTTCACAAACAAGTGCACTATGGATTAAACCAAAAAGAAATTTATGAAGATAGGAAATTGGAGAGGCATGGCCCAAGCAGTTATCAGCTATTGTTCAAGTGCTTTGCTGCAGTTAAAGGGCTTGATTTTTACAAACACAATGTGGCCCCTTCAACTCCAAGATGCATTTTTTTTCTGTTCAGTCTTTACATATTTTCCATCTCTATTACATCCCTCACAAGAAGTACAAAGTTTTCCAACCATTTTTGTCTCGCCAGTACCCACACTCAAACAGAACCTCCTCTCAAAGACCACCAGGCCAGTGAAGCCAGGGGTTAATTTGTGAATATCCATGCCATCATCCAGTACCATGACTGAAGGAATGCATCACATTGCTCAATTTGCAGTTGAGTCTACTCTAGAGGTGGGGAAGGCGT